>NW_010551173.1:0-66735 GCF_000687285.1 Phaethon lepturus | reverse complement strand
AGAGAAAGAAAGAAAGAAAGAAAGAAAGAAGCTAGTAAGGGATTATGTTTGAAGTATTTTATCAGTCAGATATGCATGGGGATATCTTTGTCAACTCCGTTTTCCAAAGAATCTGCTACAGTTAATCTCCTGTACGTAGAACATTATCCTCACAAAATTATGTAATTTTCTCTATCTTATCTGCTGCTTACAGCCTCTACAGAGGCTGTGAAGCATTCTGTGAATATGCCACTGTTCTTCCTTTCAAATGCACATGTGTATTTTAAAAATAGGTATTTACCTGTTCCCATTTCTCGTCCTCACTGGGTTAACATAGCACTTTCAGTTACAGCACTAAATAAATACAGGCCATTTTCCCCTATGGAAGCACTAAGTACTTAGTTTACTGGGAATCCCAAAACGTTCCCTTTTTACCTAGCTGGATTGAAAGAACTATTAAAAGTGCTCAAGAATACATTTCTGCTCATTTATGAAAGACAAAAAATAGACTTATAAGAACAGTCTTCTCAAACTCAAATTCCAGTGTCTCACTTTATCTGACCAGTCTGACACAAGGCAAGCAACCTGGGATAAAGACTAGCATGGATTTGCACGTAACTCGGCATTTTCATGCTGTAAGCAAGTAAGAAAATGAGATCCCATCCCCAGTCCCTGGGTGCTGCATGCTACTGCCAACAGGTTTGCAAAAATCGAAGTGAACAAATTTTAACTCCTCCGGGTTTCAAATGACTGTGAAATTCTATTTAACATATAAAAAAATGCCATGATATTCATGCTATAATTTTAATGCTGCAGGAAACATCCTTGTATCTTAGCAGTTCCACTTTTGTATTTAGAAAGGCCTCTACCAATTGGTTCACATTTCCACTGGCACTGGAAGTTGGGTTTCTGAAGTATTCAAATGAAGGAAGGATGAAGGTATAACTTTTTTTATTTACAGTTACTCCCATGTTCTCTTCGTTTTGCTGAGAATTTTCAAGACAGGAAAAATCAAGAGATTTCTTCTGTCAGGAGCATCACCACAGGTGTTGCAGCCTTACAGAAGTGTTGCGAGTAAGACCTCCTCTTTCCTCACATTCCTTAGCTAATGGCTAGGTCTAAATTCCATAAAAATCTGTCAGAAGAGAACACTGAAATGTGTATTTGATTCTGAAAAATTAGAAGGCAAAAGTTATCACAAGTTAATTCTGCTTCTTGCATCAACTTATTGTTTATTCAGCACATCTACAGATCTCTAATATATCTTGCCTGAAGTATATGTATGCAAAAAGTAAGTTTTATCGATAGATGCTCAAAAGTCAGGATGTCACAATCGGTGCAATCATATGCAATGTAACTTATTGTAATCCTTTGTTCATATTGTGCATCAAATGAAGCTAATGTCTTAAATACGCATGCATTGAAGGTTTTATATAAACTTAGAAAGAATCTAAATTCAGGCTGTATTGATACCCATGAAGCACCTATGCACATACGTGTATGTGAAAAAAAAAACCCAACAAAAAACTTTAGTTCACAAATAGAGTCTCTATTAGCATGAGGATGCCTCCATTTTATTTGGAAAATATATTCCTGAGTCCAAATCTTCAACTGGAGATGAAATGAAGCATCTCCTTGGGAGCTTTGTTCACTAACTGCCGATGCTTGTGGCCATCTTTAGCTGTGTCAGGCCTATTGACACTAGGCAGTTCAGTTCTTCTGTAGACCATCAGAGGTTAAAGGGAGGAGGGACCTAGGCTGAACTACACCCAGGATTCTGACGCACTGTTCCTAGGAAAATACTGTGCACACCAGCATCAAACCCAAAATAATCACTGCGGCACTTTTCAGTAAGGGTCATTTCCCCAGCAAATACTAGTTTTTCTATCTCCAGGTATTTTTCCCAGGAAAACAATGTAAATGAAAGTTGCAAGTTCTTTTTATTTTTATACCAAGAAAGAATGTACTTTTATGAGCCTCTTTATACATGCAAACCATTGTTATCTTTTTGCTCAAATTACATGCAAAGCACAACTGCTTTCTAAGGGAGCAAGCTTTGAAAATTTCAAGTCCAAATGAGAAGTCTGAAAGTGGAATGGAAATTTTTATGCAAACTTAACAGTTGTCAACATGTGCTAATATAGTAAACTATTTAAACAGACTGAGGCATTTTTATTTAAACTTTCTGCTTTGCTATTAACTCTCCATTCCATAACCTACTGAATTTCACTTCCACATTTCTTCCTCTATTTCCTATTGTTACCTTCATTAAAGCTATGATTACTTTTTTCTCTTATAGTATTTACCAAATTTAGAGGAAAGCATCCAGGGACTGAAAATTGGGATGCTTCTCAGTGAACAATTACTCTGAGATCATTTTTATTTCTGAATAATGGAAGGAAAAGTAAGGAAACTACCGTCTTTTAAAAAAGAGTTCACATGTCTTTATGCAATGAACCATCTCTGTTCTTTTTCCAGGCATTAGAAACTGTTGAGAGTTTTACCTAGTCTTATCTACTCTGTTGTCTGAGTGAATTCTGAATTTTAAAAACGTGTAACAGAAACTAATTCCATTGCCTGCTGAGAAAGAAATGTTTGCAAAATAACACTGAAATCACATCAGACAACCAGCCTACCAGCAGCTGACTTCTGGCATTAATTTTGAAGCTAGTTACATTACGTTAGCTCTATCATATGTTATGTACTGTATACAGGCTGCCTACATCTCCACAGCAATGTAGTCTTCACAGTCTTTCTCATCACCTTCTGCAATGGCTCATTTGTGATGGACAGAGTGAAGTCCAACAAGAAGCTTTCAATGTTTCTTTTTCTGCATCAGAAAAGAGTATTCTTTGGGCTAAAGGTGAGGCCCGCGCTGAAGGGAATATTCTCAATACGAATATAATATTCTTGCAGTGCAAAGTTTTGAATTAGGTAAAGAAAAAGACAAAAATGTGATTAGTGAACATAAGAATATCATTGTCAAAGTCTTAACATTTACTAGAAGGCAACTGCTTGAAAACATGGTTTTAATTGTGCATACGTATTTTTATTCATGAAAATGAATAACCAATAAAATCCCACACTATGGTGTCCCAGCTTCATAACACATTAATAAAGTTTCTTAAAGGTTTTGGCAGGGGGCCAGCACAGTCCATTAACTCCTTGCAAGTTG
Source organism: Phaethon lepturus (assembly GCF_000687285.1). Taxonomy (NCBI): domain Eukaryota; kingdom Metazoa; phylum Chordata; class Aves; order Phaethontiformes; family Phaethontidae; genus Phaethon; species Phaethon lepturus. Next base: position 63,581 of record NW_010551173.1, on the reverse strand, counting down.
TAAAAAGAAGTAAAGTCATTTCAGGCTGCTTTGTGGTTATGAATGAAACAGCAGGCAGTCTGTATGGAAACGTCACTTTGGATATGGCATTGGTAATGGATGCTTTGCTGCTCAATCAAAGCAGTATGGGGATAAGTTAATGCACTGAATCACAGTCTAAATCCTGATACACTACAAACCTAATGTAGTTAAAAATGGAAGGAAAATGGCAAAAGGTTCCAAGTTATGAAGCTCTGTGTATTTTCCTAGTCACAGTGTATCAGAGTAAACTTGCCCACTGTGAGACCAAAAAATATACAATCAGTTTTCAATTATTCTAATGATTCTGTAAGGCTGCTTAATAAGAGCAATCACACTGTGGGTATTACTATTAACAAGTAATATAAGCAAATAAAGTACCATTCTGCCTTATCTTACCCTTTTCTCTCTGAAATGTACAGAACATTTCCAATTTTCTTGTTTTATTCTTTTACACAAAGGAGCATAAATAACTTAAGCAAATGGCAACTAAGTGGCTGTCTTTAGCTCTGTCAAACAATTTGAATTAAAGTGCTATACTTTCCCCTTAAGCTTTGTAATACCATCTGTTCTCCCTTTTCATGACATTACAAACATTCCGTTTTGGAGAAGGGATTTAGTGTTTTGCATCCTTTTTAGAGGAAAAGGCAAATTTGAATGGTGTTGAATATTCTCAGAGCCATCCAAGATTTTCCAAGTGAGGGAACGAGTAGGCTGTAGGATTAGAACATTTTCGTTAAGGTGTGGCCCGTCTTTCCTCTTGCCTTATCATTAAGCATCAACATGTGCTTCAAGCTTAAAAACATGTTCTGAAAAAACAGCGTATTAAAGAAGTTCTTTTAAGGAACAGTAAACGGAAAACAACTTGTGGAACAAAAATCTGTGCACTCCTTAGCAAAACAATTAAAATGCCACAGACTGTTCACTGATGCTGTAATAATAGTTTTGGCTATTTTGACAACAATTGCAAATTCAAAACTTAAAAGTTACATAAAATTTCCAGTGTGCAAACATCCCTGAAGGATTTGGGAGGGACAACCAACTAATCAGCTGGAATGATGTATTAATCTTTTACCTCTGACAGTCCCAGCTCAAGTGTGGCTTAAATCACAAATGCAGAAGTTGTTTGTCTAGCACCTAGTGGGAATTTGCCACATTACAAAACCACAAAATGTGTTAAAATTAGCAGTGTCTTCAGAGGACGCCAAGTAGTGAAACAGACGGATTGTTGAGGCCAAGGGTGAAACCCAACAGCACTCGCTACAAAAGCAGCTTACAAAATAAACGACACGACTATGTCAAATTCCTATTGATCTAGCTGCCACTGGGCACCAACCACTTCATCCATAAACAGCAATGACATACTTCTGTATCAAAAACAGCCTAACACTTTCAATTTCAATACATAGGATAATTTTCAAAACCTCGTTTAGGCACCTGGAAATACACCCAATTCATCTATATCATATGAAACATGCTTATGCAGGATCACACCTTTCTGATCCAAAGTACATCAAGCAACCTGGTTATCTAAAGATTTTCCACTGGCTGGGGATCTAAAATAAGCGAAGACATAGTGATGTTAAAACAGCTAATAAATCCTGTGGCCCCAAAAATGTTTAGAACCATAAATGTGTACTTAAATCTATGCAGTGAATGGCATCTCTCAATGACTCCAAGGTAAACTAGGAATAATTCTACAGACTTCATCAGAGCTAATGCAGATTTATGTAGCCAAGTGCAAAGTTTGGCCCCAAAACTGCGTTTCACACACAACTGAATGTCAGCCATCTCTGAGATATGCTTTTTTAGCCGCATACGACTCACAGACGCCACAGTTTATAAGCCTAACCTAATAAATCCATACTGTTGAATACACATCTAACTTGTGAGTAGTCATATTGAAGCCCAATGGAATAATTTAAGCAGGAAGTAAGATATTCCATCCCAACTTTCCAAAAAATTAACTTTCTTACAGAAAACAATCTTCAAATCCTAACAACAGATCTGTCAACTTTGTGATTGTAAAAAAAAAATCATATAGGACAGGAACTGCATTGAGAATTTGAGCTGGACATAATACAGGTATCTAAGTTGAATTGTTTCAAGTCTTTAGGCTCTTAGGAAAGAAAAGTCAAATTGCTTTTGATCCTCAACTGAAACACCCATTTTTCCTGCCAGCATTCACCTTGAGTGGGAGTAGGAGATTGCCTATGAAAGCTGGTTTTGAAAATCCCCCCCCCTCCTTGAAAAGATTATTTGATACCATAGGACCATATTAGGTTCATCTTCCCAAAAATACCATATTCTAGTAGGATACCCAGACCCACAATTCACAGTAATAGAAACCTGTAACAGAGGATAGAGATCTCAAAAAATGACCCTAGGCAGTTCTTGTGTACTCCAGATAAGCAATTGTTTTGCAAAATGGAACACGCAGGTTGTGCATCCTGAATAATCTCTCCTTCCTAATAACATAAGGGACACATATGAACAGTTATGTTTCCCAGCATGGCACAGTTTCAGGTGATCATTCACACCACCCTGAGGATCAGTCCCTTGGGCTTTAGATGAGTCCAGTTTGGGCTTTTTGCTATTTGGCTTTGTTTTGCCTTGGTTGGTTTTTCAGTGTTAGGCAAAAAAAGAGTGTAGGTTCTTCATCTGTGCTGAAAATAAAGGAGGACACCTCTCTCCAAAAGTTTTTTTGAGGGTTTGTGGGTTTTTTTAATTATCATTATTTTTATTATTTTTTATTTAGTGATTGCTGTCAGAAGTTTGGAATGTTGGAATAGTCACAAAAGAGAGTGATTAGGGGGTCAAGTACTCTTGTCTTAACATGGATAACATCAACCAGCCTATTCAAAATAGTAGGAGGAAAAGATCTTATATTATAAATCCTATATTAAAAAATATAATTTGTTTCCCTAACAAAGGAAAAATGCATTTCTATTTTGTTTCTGTAATGTTTTTTATATTACAGAAAGATGATGTCAACTCTTGTTTTACCGCTCCTAGGTCAGCTCCAGGAAGAGAAATTCTTGTATTACTTGAGAACACTCTGCACCAGTTGAATATAATCTCTTTTACAGATGAGACTTCTTGAGGTGTGGCCTGGGCACAAACCACAGACATGAATATTTTGCTAAAATTTAATGTACCTAGTCACTTCCAGTTTTGGTAGCCATTCTGGGCATGTACAAGATAACACTGCATGTCCGAGACATGACTGATGTCAGAGCAACCAGAGCCTTTGACACCAGCTGGCAGCCTAGGGCACCATTTACCGACACTGGAACAGGCCTGACATTCCCAAAGAGCACTTTATTTTAGGAGGCTCTCTAAAACCACAGGATGGAGCAATGTGGAGTGCTGCTGCATGATTCCCATTAAAGGACTGCAGCTCAGTTGAGAAGCAAAATGGGGCAGGGTTACACTTTTCCTAGACTGCCAGACTTGCAAACTCAGCCAGGGCTTTGCACCATCTCTAGTAATAACCACACCAAACCAAAATATCTACACGAACACCTGTGCAAACCCGTCCTTCTCCAGTGGGTGAAAAGCTGGACATGAGCCAGCAATGTGCGCTCGCAGACCAGAAGGCCAACCGTATCCTGGGCTGCATCCAAAGCAGCGTGGCCAGCAGGTCAAGGGAGGGGATTCTGCCCCTCTGCTCCGCTCTGGTGAGACCCCACCTGGAGTACTGTGTCCAGCTCTGGAGCCCACAGCACAGGAAAGACATGGGCCTGTTGGAGAGAGTCCAGAGCCACAGCAATGATAAGGCTGCGAGAGTTAGGGTTTAGCCTGGAGAAAAGGAAGCTTGTGGAAGACCTCTTACTGCAGCCTTCCAGTACTTAAAGGGGGCTTATAAGAAAGATGGGGACAGTCCTGTTGCAACAGGACAAGGGGTAATGGTTTTAAACTAAAAGGGCGTAGATTTTGGCTAGATATAAGGAAGAAATTTTCTGCAATGAGGGTCATGAAACACTGGCACAGGTTGCTCAGAGAGGCAGTAGACACCCCATCCCTGGAAACATTCAAGGTCAGGTTGGACGGAGCTCTGAGAAACCTGCTCTAGTTGAAGGTGTCCCTGCTCATTGCAGGGGGGGCTGGACTAGATAACCTTTAAAGGTCCCTTCTAACCCAAAGATTCTGTGATTCTATGATTTTATGATCAGCTGTATTGAGCCAACCTTTCTCTGACACTCCTATTCTTCTGTGCCTCTCTGCAAGTGGGTGGAGAAGGAGAAGGAGAGCAAAGACTGCTGGAAGCTACCTCCCTCCCACTGCTCTCTCATTTTGGAGGGACTTGGTATTCTCTCTTGTTCCTGGTAGAAGAGAGCACAAAAACTGCAAATGACATTTTATTGGTTGGCACAGGAAAAGTTGTAGCGAGACCCATCCACTCTGGTGACCAGCCAAGAAAGCTGGAGTTCCCACAAGCAAAAAAACACCATGAAGATGAAGGTCCCAATGAAAAGCTAGAGGTTAAGCAGGCCTGAAGAGGACACATGGCAGGGATACAGAGCAGTCAGCACAGAAGGAATCTGCTCCCTCCAGGTGATCAGATCAGTGACAGAATCACCCTAACACCTACTCGTGGTTCAACAAGAAATGCAGAGTCTTAGTAGGAGATTAAATAACTCTCCCTCCCCAAAACATGGATGAGTCCATCTCCGGGACATGTGGACAGGTATTCACTGCAAAACAATAACCAATATGGGGCTATTTCTGCAGACTCACATATCAGTTCATTCAGTTCCAAAATGAAATGGAAGTCCTCCTCTTTACCGAGTATGCCTTGCTTCTGGCTTTGTACCTCTAAATATGCATGCTGATTTGGGATTCATTTCTCTATGAATGGCATCATCTAGTTAAGTAAATGGAATTTCTGCCACATAATGTTAATCCCTCAACACTATACTCTTAACTGTCCTTGCATAACTTATACCCAGATATTACAGTACTCCATTGACTTTTCCATTTCACCATGCTTCAGGAATGTCTAATGAGTCACAGTTTGTCTAGATGCCTTCTGAGAGCTACAATCTTCCCCGCAGCATCTCATTGTATCCAGGTGTAAAACAAAATGGTGAACAAGCTCACACACTGATGTCCCTTTTCTCCAATGCTGTGGCACAATGGAGCAACAGATGGAATTATAACAGACAACTTTTTCAAATTTACCTCTTTTGAGACTCTATCAGATCAGTAGAATTATTTATTTTTATTACACATGGCTGAACTCATTTTCTTTAAATGAGTGTACTTGTTAGATGCAAACACATTGTAATATAAAAAATGAAAAGAGAGGTAGGTTCTCAAAGTGGCAAATTATTAGCAAGAGCTGAGCCCTTAGTGCTTTTACCCAAGTACACTAGTTTTTAAGTAATAGTCAGATTTATGTTGTATATATAACTATTATTAAATGCTTCTGCTTACAAAGCTAAGATATAAATGATTTTTTCAGCATGAATTGAGTAGTTGCCATGCATAAAGAAAAGGATATCCCTAATAAATCTACAGGTCATTTTTATTACAAAGAATTAAAGAATCATAAGTAATCTGTGGTTATCCTGGTGTAAGCTGGTGTCTTCCCTTCTAGAGGTGGAGTTTCTGTCTATGCCAACTGAATTATGGGAAGAATGGGGTCTCTCCCAGTAAAACTAACTTTCCCTTATGGTTCCTCTGCCTTTCTCTTCCTCCTTGTGGAAAATTTTCCCTTTCCTAAGCATTCTTCTTTATCACGTCTACCCCACCCCATTTTTTTTCCTTTTTTTTTCTAAATCCCCACACATCATCCCCTTCAGAATCCAGTATGTTTGGTTGGAGTTTTCACCCTTACTACAAAGTGTTCAGTGACAGAATCACCCTAACACTTAGTCGTGGTTCAACAAGAAATGCAGAGTCTTAGTAGTGGGTGTTAGATGTTTATTGCAGGATAGCTTTCTTCTAACAAAAAAGAACGGGGTGGGGAAACAAGCTATGTCATACAACTGTGTAGCCATCTACATTCAGTGTGAACACGAGATACAAAAGAAACGTATGTCAAAGGATGTCAGTAAATGTGGTTTTAAAAGAAAAATAAACTTAGTAAATGTTTACATGGAGTCTTTCACTTGGGAAAACTGAAGAACGTGCTGCAGATACAACTGCCTACTCCACCAGGTCGCATCTCCAAACGTATCATCATATTTCAAAGACTGATTAGCACTGTGTACTTCTGATGAGAACTCCAAACTTCCGCTATGCAAATTTTGAAATATTAGACCTAGGTAGAAAACTTCCTTTTTCTCTCAGACAGCATTTGTCCTAAAGCATAAGTGCTGATATTCTTCCAACTTTTTTTTTTTAATATTCCTGTCACAGCAGCCAAAGCTGCAGAGTTTCAGGCATTGCTTCTACTAGAGCTTGAGGTCATTTAGCAGTCACTGAAAATTATCCAGTCAGCCTCCTAAGCCCTCAAAACTGCTATAAGAAAAGATGCAAAAACATACTGCTCTTAGATTGGTCTAGACAACTTTACACACACCAGCTGGCAGTGTCTTGTCATTATTCATAAATATGGTGTAAGATATAACTGCTTCCCAGATTTTGTATGAATCCCAAATATAAGTGCCCACATTTAACAGGCAAGTTGATGCTGGTTCATGTAACAGTTGAGGACTTAAATCTCCTGGAAAAGCAGTGAGCCACTTAACTGGTGACCGTGCAATTTGACTACGTGATCTCTGCACAAGCCGTAGTCTAATTGGACCTGAGAACAAAGGTGGGCTATTATGCTGAAGTGATATTTGCACTTGGAACTGGTTACAGTAATTAGGCTCAAAGAGCCTGCAGAAAAATCAGTAGTGGAATGTTGTTGGTTTTATTTGATATTTCTCTCTGTGAAGTGCTTCATGACTCTAGGATGTGTACCACACACATCTGAAAGAACTAACTTTATGTGCACTCTTTTCCCTAAAAGTCCTTGCAGAAGTAGCAAGTCATGCTACTCTTGGAAGAATAAAATTAGGCAGCTTCAGAAAAGATCCCCACTCTGCAACTGGAAGTGGACCCTGCAATGGCAAGTGTATTTTACATCTAAACTAAATTTTAGTTTAAGCACATTTCACCTCCTATTGTTTTTTCTCAACAGGAAAGGGAAAGCTCTAAAAGTAATTTTGAATTCTACTTACTTTGGTTGACAAGATTACTTTTCTTCTTTTTCCCCTCAAGCACATCCTTGTTTTGGAAAGCATTCCATCTGACATCTAAATCTTTCAAAGAGGCAAAAAAGAGTTTGTGGTTTGGCTCTCATTTTAACTTCTAGTGGATAGCTTCAGTAAGAACTAATTTATTTAGAATCTTTCATCATTACTATAATTGATATTATACAATTGCAGGTTTCTTAGAAATTAGTTTTGCCATGGTTCAATCCTACCGGTAACAACGTGAAAAAAACCTTGTTTAACAGGTTTTTCAACAGCTTTTGGGGGAGGCAGGGGAGGAATTCAGCACGGCTAACTTTTAGTACCCTACTCCATCAACAGAACATTATTTTTCTGCTAATTTTGATTTTGAAATGCAGTGGGTTTATATGTAACAAGCTCTCTCTGGCACTAAAAAGTTTTGAAAAATTACCTGGAACTTGTTTGGTTGTGTGCTTCTATTGTGAGACACATATGTAAACCCTGCAAAGCAGCTGTGCAATGTTGGGTCTTCTTATTCAGAAAACCTATTTCCTTAATATTCAGGTGTATTTAACCTGCCCATCTTCTGGCACAAGAGCAGGACTCTGAAAAGCATTCTCTGCTGACCTGGCTGCATTCCCATAGTTTTAGTGTTGAGATCAATAACCAGCTTTGAAAATTTCACGTGAACCTATTTTTACTCTACTCATCACTTTTTTCTTCTGCTGACACTACCGTGCCAGCACACTGACAAGAGACTTAGCTCACCTTCCTCCACTTTGCATGCATTGAACACAAATTTTGAGTGAATTCCAACAGCAAGATAAAACACTTCCTAGAGATAAATCCCATGCAATGACCCTAAAAGCAGAATTTGGATGGCACAGACTTTATTATATGTGACAGTGAGCTAGTCATGAACACAGCTTAGTCCTCACATCTTTCTTTCAGTATACTGGATCTGCAACCTCCTTCTCGCTCTCTCCATCTTTCCTTCCATCCTTCCTTTTCTACCTTCTTCTCTGCTCTCTCTTTTAAAACTGCAAGTTCATCAACTGGGTATAGCAGCCCACTAAACGCTGGTACCAAACACAGGTGTCCATGATCCCACAGTAGGTCTTTCCACAGGAAAATCCCACTTAAAATGTTGACATGACATGGAGGATATCTTAGGTATATTTTCATTTTCAGTGAAACTCACTCCAGAAGATGTCACACTGAAAATTTTTCAGGCTTTCTTGATAACTCAGGAAAGCTTTGAAAACTAGAAAAAAAATCTGGCTTGTTAGCTCTTCATCTTTTGGCTCGATGGAGGTGGATAGGAAGAGGATATGTTTTTTACATAGGAGGCAAAACTGGAAGACACACCAGGTCTCTGCCTGGCATAAAATAATCTCACACTTGCCAAGAACCACTCTCAGGGCCAGCATCAGCCTCATGCCCTAGGGCTATACTTCAGGCCAAAGCTTTTTAGAGAAAATGTGGTCTGGCCACACTCTTTTCCTTATCCAGGAAACACTCTTTATCCTGGCTGAGGTTGCAAATAGGTGGTGCAGAGCTCCCTGGGATGCCTCTCCACCCTCTGTAACACAGGCAGCATCAAAATCTGCCCCACTGTTGTGCAGCGAGGCTGCAAGGAGGATGTGACCCAGCCTTACACACTTAGAAAGAAACTACCTTATTTGAATGCAGCACAGAAGGAGGATCAACCCTATCTGAAAAAAAACCCTCTGTTTATGAAACCTTTGGCACCAGATCTGTTATCACAAACTATTTTGATTGCATGTAAAAGAAAAGCCCTAAGTGAAAATTATTTATTCTTCATCTATTGTGCAATGAAAAGATTAACTCCCTTAACAGTTGGTGCTCTTTTTGAAGGTGAACATCCTACTTTCATTGTCTTATTTTTACAAATGAGAGGTTTATAGTAGGTTTTAACTTAAGAATGATTGCCGATGGTGAAATGCAGTAATTACATGCCTTATGACAAGACACGAAGGTGCATACTAGAGAACTTGCATAAAATGCCAACTTAATCTCCCTCATATAAAAAGGAATACTTTACAAGCTGGCAGATCTTCAACTTTGGGTAACAAAACCCCTTTCTTTTTCTGCCCAAAACAAGAATGGGTTAACAAAAGCAGGATCTAAAATCTCCCTATTTTCTCCTCTCTCTTGTTCACAAAATATAGTATTACAGGTCTTAAGTAATTTGAAATGCCATGATGTGAAAAGCTATGTGAAGCAAAAGAAGTCTCCTCTGATAATAACAAAACAGTCCTATTTGAAAACGGCTTCATAACTAATTCATAATTAAGGCCTTTGAGGTCCACCATATCCATTTTATTACTTTAATTTAGAAGCAAAACAGAAGTTCTAGGTAAAGGGCAAAAGGCATTATGGGCACAAAAGTTAAACTAACATTGCATCCTGTTAAAAAAAAAAAAAAGAAAAAAGGAGGAAGAAAGAGAAAAGAAGGAGCAGCCATAAGCAGTAGGCAAGTCAATAGTGTTTGTACTGTTTCTGCATGACTGCATTTTCTCATACAAGAGGTACTTCTGGACTACAATAAGACTGTGGTAAACCATCTGTTTAGGGATTAAGGATCCAGCAACACTGAATGTTCAGTTCAACATAAACTGGTCACTTGTTTAACTCTGCATTTGCCACTGTCCCCCCAAAACACTCAACAAGTACCAGCTTTTTAATTCTGCAGATAACCAGAAATGTATTTTCTTCTTGGTCTTGATAAATGTTTTACAATAAGAGTGATGGACCTATACATTTTAATGCAAATTACAATCAGTCTGAAAGTTTTAGGCCCAGGAACTGGACTGCAGCTGTGGGATTGAAAGGCCAGATGATGACTGTCAGCAGAGATTTGAGGTGTTCAAACAGTAAAAACATGGGACACGTCATACAACATACTGTAAACAATCTGAGAGTCTAAGAAAAAAAAAAATTGAATATTTAGTCTAAATTTCAGGAAAACCTTTGCATTTGTGAGGCATTTATCACTGCTGCATCTTTTCCCAAAGGAATGAGGTAACACTCTCTTTGCCTAACCAGAGGGTGTTTGCATATTCGAGATGTGCATTTTGGTGAGACACTGATGAGAAGAGAGTTAGGTATTGAAGGTGCTAGTCTCATTTACTGATGAATATTACAAGCCCAAGGATTAGAACATGTATATATCTTTTACATCTCTAAAATGTACTTTATAAAAAGCACAATATCCTTCAGTAAAACACGTGATGTGTTACTTTGTAACACACATACATTACTGCATCAATACCAAGAAGCACATTTTTCCCTAAAGACTTAACAAGCAGCCCAAAAAAGAGTAAATTACACAGATTCTACTGTTGATGTCTCACTAAAATACATCCTGCCTTTCTGTTTTCAGCCTGCTCAGCTTGCCCTTTTCCATTTAAACTGTACCTACGAGCGGCAGACCAGCAAAGTGCAGGCTCTGGAAGTAACTGCACAACACAATCACAAAGTTTCCTGCAGCCAAGTGGAAACTTCTTATTCAGCAAACTAAACTGCTTGCTCACTAAAGAAAAAAGTATACAAACTCCTGCTAAAAGGCGAAAGAAAACCACTAATTGCCTGAGCTTAGAAAGCTACTTCCCCTATGGGCAGGTTGTTCTGTAGCTGTCAGCTAATGCCTTTCTTGCATGTTCCACCAGCTGCTCTCAAACGCAGGGTATTGCACCAAGCGCCAAGGACATCAACCTGGGCCGTTGATCCCATCCCATAGGATAAAATTCCTCTGGTCATAGCACAACTCTATCTTGCCATGTTACATGCTTCCACCGAGAAATTCTGGCCTCTTTAAGGCTGATGACATGCCATTCCTTCCCACTCAGGACATTCAAGCAGGTGTTCAGTCCCGTTCCTACGAGCTCTGAGGCATACTTAAGGATGCTGTGTAGAGCAAGTGCCTTCCTGAAATGGTGACTATCTGCTCATCATCTGCCAGCAGTCTGCCTCCTTCACCAGACCAAGGAGCCAAGGAAAAGGGGAGTTAGTGAAAGCAGCTGAAGAACGCAGCATCCTGTTCCCATGAAAGTGGTTTATCTGCTTCAGGTACGCTCTACTCTTGCTTCTCAGTTGACTCCGAGCAGCTGAAATGTCCACGGCAGGCAAGTATTTCTCAACTTATCAGAAATGCAAGGGAAGGAAAAAACCCTCAACAACTAACTTTAAGTAAAACAAACTTTGTTTGGAAATAAATGTTCTAAGAGTGGGCATATGAACAGCCAGCCATTAAACACGGAGTTCGTAAGTCAAGACCCAAATCCTCCTGCCCACAAGCCAGTATAATAAAATCTCAGAAATCAAGCTGACAGTAGCTCTACCTCATAAATTCACTAAGCCTGCCACAAGATAGATGACTAGCCAAGGTTACCAAATGCACCAGGATTTCTGTTTGTATCTTAACCTCACTGAATGATGCTGACACTGAGCAGAGCATTCATCTAGCGAGACAGGATAGTCACAGGTTCCTAGAACTACTACCTCTTCCTTGTTCTCACTGCTTGCTACACCCTTTCCTGGCATCAAGCCTTGAAGCAGGCCATAAAGTCCTTAGGGCAGATATTATGTTGGTGCTGGTTTTGCACAGTGCCCAGTACAGTTAAATTTTGATCCCAACTGTCATTTCTACAGATTTTCCAAATGTAAAGGAAGGGGGCTGGCCAAGGAGCAGCTTTGGGGAACTGCATGGTTTTTATCAAATGTCTTTAAGATTTTGTTCACATTTTTCTTGACCTCAAGCTTCTACTTTGTGTAATAGAAAACTGTCATTTAAAGTATGAACAAAAATATTTTAAAGTCCTTACTAGATCTTCAACAGAAATCACAGACGCATTGTCCTGATGCTTTTCCTGCCCTCACACACTTGAAGACATCCCCTATCCACAGAGCTCCATCAGCAGAGATGGAAATGGCACATTCCTAATTGTTCGGCTGATTTAAGCTTGCTGGGGAGGGGGAGAAAGCAACAAACAAACAACAACAAACCCTAACCATTTTTTAATACTTTGAAATTGTCTTGCAAGATATGAAAGTTCCTTGGCTATGTGACAAAGCCCAGTGCTTTCCAGCTGCCAGTACTGCATTTACCTTATTTTCTAAATTATCCAAACAATGAAAATAATGTTAAGCAAGTTCCACTCTGTGTACCAAACTGATACTCAAATCTGAAACCTCAGTCCCCTCAAATTCACTTTCTGAGGAATGTATGATATAGATGAAGGTAAAGAGGTCTTAAGCATGGACAGGGCACACATTTCTGCTGGTCCTGTTCTTTATGATCAACAGTGAACAGGGTAAACTCCTAGGCATCCCAGGGGTGATTGCTCAACTTTAAAGTCACAGCCTCTCAGTCCCAGAGAATGGCAAAGTTCACACCTCCTGCTGTTTTTGTTTGCAGCTTGCATGGCTGCAGACTAACAGGACAGTTGTGCACTACGCCTCACTGTAAAGGATGTGCTCCCAACTGCAACAGAAATATTTTTCTATATTCAAGCTGATAAATACACAAAAATTAAAAAGCAAAGGAAATATCAACAGAAGGGGTAACTGCAGCAGCCACAGGCATTAAAAAAAAAAAAAAACAAAACACCCCACAGATGCAGAGTGGGAATGATGCATTTGTTACCATACACCATGAGACAGTCCCAGGCCATCACCTTGCATGGCAAGTCTCAAGGTTTAAGCGCAGACACTTAAATGTATCATGCTTTGGACAGGGCTCAAAAAATCACATCTACAGAGAACAAGGAGGTGGCTTGCTGGAAGAAAGAGGCAGTTGTTTGACTTGCTGCCAGTCAATCAAGAAGCAACCCCAGGGCAGAATGTCCTGCCATTTCAGGACTGCATCTCAATAGGAAGGGGCCTTAAAAGCATGGGTCCCCATGAAGTTTTACACACACCGTGTACTCTCCCCTGAGGTTCGGTGCTGGCTGTATGTAGTTCCATCCCATGCCCTGGACAGGCAACCGCAGCAGGCAGCAGTGTAGATGATTCATACAGAAACCCACTTTTCTCTAAACCACAAGCATCAAAGGCTGATGCACTCCTGAAAGCCTCTTCCTTTGGATGAGATCTAAAATATATCAAAACCGGTATGCTCTTGAAGAATGAGAACGATTAATCTTCGTATCAGTCTGCTTCCGTGCATTTTCCGTAGCAATTTATTTTCTGCCCAACGCGTGTAACACAGCATGAGTTGTTGAAAAAAGTCATCTCCCATCCCTTAGCTAAGCGATAGCCAACACTGAGGCTTCACGCTACTTTTGACTCACTCGAGAACCATCTGCTGACATCAGCCTAAGTTTTGCCACAGACTCAAAATTTTGTAAATTAATTGAATTTGGCAGATGGGAAGAGATGGATAGCTGTTTGCTACAGCTTCTTTTCTGTCACACAGATAAGACTATTTCTCCCAACATTAGCTGGTCATACAAGCAAAAGAGATTACCTAATTTTGCATTTAATGTTTCTGCTGTTGCTTCTGTGAGCTGTGAGAGAAGCCCTTTTAAAATTCACTTTGAAGGACACATTGGTAACCTTTAATGATTGAGATGGTACTTATAATTGATTATTTGTTCTCTGCAAGATGCTTGCCTTCCTAATTAACATAAAGCCATGAGATACCCAAAATGCACCAGTCCACAGGGATTACAGAGCGATCATGATATAAAAGAATCAATGTTCATCTCTGTAAATCTATAGGACAGTGTTTTTCTTGAGAACATCATTCATGTTATGTTATTATTTTTTCATATGCTGGAGAGCCCATAAGATGCACATTTCTCTGTTACTGCTAAATTCCACAAAAATTTTTGGACTCTGTTTAATGAATGAGGATGTATTTTCATATAGTGTCATTGTTTTACTACTTCCCATGTTTATTTGGACAGATTCATAGCACTGGGTAGGAAATGTATTGGTTGGCAACTTCAGCTTTGGAAAGGAAAGTAAACACATGGTGATTAGCGAACAGTGAACTCTACTGTGTTTAATTTTGGCTTAACAAAAACTAAAAACACACACACAGACGAACGCATGAACCAGGGACCATTTTCTATTTTGTTCCAAGCAGGAGCATTTATACGTACATCGTTTCCTAACCCCTCTTTGGAGAGTTTCCAGGATTATACTTTTTTCCTTTTTTTTTTTTTAATGTGTTCATTAACACTGATTGCAGATGCCAATAAGGCACTATTTAAGAAGAGAACGTTAACTCACCAATAACTAATGTGCCTCTGTGATGTAAATGAAATCAGTAAACCACACAGATTAAAGGGAGTTTAAAAAAAAAAAATTTAAAAATTGCGTCCAATGTTGTTAAACGAAAGGTCACAAGAGTCATTTATAGAAGAACACAGAAAAAAAATACTGGAAAAAGCCTCAATGAATTTCAAGGCTAAAGATAAATACACAACAACCACATAAGTTTCCAACTGTCACTGTTTTTCTTTAGTATTCCCATTGCTTCTTTTAGTGCTTCATTGCTTCACTTAACCCTGGGAGCTGTTTGGTTTTTTAAGGCATTCACTCTCACTACAAGCAAATGTGCTGTCTTTTCTGAAATTATGACACCCAAACGGTGAGAACAGAAAAGTAAGAGTCCAAGCTCATACAATCCGTTTTCAGTTCAGCCGCTGAACCTCTTCCATCACTTCAGGCACGACAAATATTTTTTTCTGTGCTTAATTTCATCTTGCCATCGCAACATTTCTCCAATTCAAAGAAGTGTTGGTGATATTTTACTTACACCTGTAAAAGAGCCTCAGAAAGATACGGTGCAAGTAGACAAGTGCTCTTACGATTCACTACCGCCCTCACCACACTCTTCTAACTACCTGGCAAGGACGTTTCCTGAAGTGCGCGTAGATCCCCTCGGAGCCTCAGGTGGCTATGGCGTACAGCAACACGCAGCAAAGCGTTCTACACGACCCTTGCCGCCTGCAATGCAGCAAGTAATTGCTAAACAGCAACTCCGTACTCAATAAAGACGAAAAGCATTTCCTTCCACCAAGCCGCGCAGCCAAGGGCCCGCATCCGCCAGGGCTACTCGGTTGATTTCAAACAAAGGTAGGAAATGGCTGTATCCTAATGCTTCATTGTGGCCCCATGAGTCAGTGCTTTGGAACTTGGTACCTATTCTTCACTCTTTTACCAGAAAAAGGAAAAAAAAAAAAAAACAACACAACAGAAAAGCAGCAGATAAACACTCCAGGCTGTTCAGATAAATGCTTTGCTCAAGAGAGATCTCCTGGTCCTTAACTTTTCATTTCCTAATCTCCAGCTCTGCAATAACATTTACTCACCAGCAGGAAATCACTCGTGGTGACCAGGTTTTTTTTAGTGCTACGATGGCCCAGCACTGAGCTGCTGTTTCAACGGCATAGTTGTTGCAGAGAAAGGAAGAGAGAAGGTGTGCAGGCTGGGAAGGTGACTCAGTAACCCTCCTGAGTGGAAAACCACTCTTGCAAACACAAACATAGCAAGGTTATTCACAATAGTAACTAAGGTAGCCAAGCCACAACAAGTACATTTTCACTTATCGGTTAGCATATTTTTTCAGGGTTAACAGATACCTTTTTACAAAAAGCATAAGCGTGAAGAAACAGTGGAAGGGTTGCCAAAACCACATCGCACAGCTTTGACCCTACTTTTCTGACTAGCCCACAAAACTGTTTATGATGCCGATGACCAGATTAACGTTACAAGAGCTGTGCTACTGCATGCTGATATGGCATACTACTGGGCAAACATCACAGCATTTTAAAAACTCTACAAAAAAAGGTATTGAAAAGTTCACTATTGTTTTATACCACTAGAAATCATTTTATCCACCACAGATAATGCAGCTGCTGCTGAGGTGAACAGCGGCAGAGGTTTAACACTGAAGTTAAAATACTCTGTATTTCAGAAGTTCCCTGTCTCAGAAATGTCTCAAGCTGGAGTCTGACAAACCTCTGCAGTTACAAACATTCCTAGTTAATATGATCTTACCTTCTCAAAGGCACCTCTGGTCAGTGCAAGTTATCAGGGTTAAACCAAGGATCCTGCACAGTCACTATATACCACTGTCAGATACAGGACAGCTACCTCATTCAGGCAGAGGCAACTTTTTAGCTCATGTGGAGACCCCAGTTAACAATGTCCGTTAAAGAACGGCATTAAAAGCAGACTAAAAGAGGAAAAAAAGGGTTGGGCTGAAGTGTATTACACCATCTTTAACACTGTTGAAATGTATTACCATGGTTTTTACAACTTCAGAACTTATTTTATAGCATAGTCTCAAGAGTGCGGTACAGTTCAGTTTTGTATGACCATTGCCAATTGTAAAAATAATATCATTGTTCTCCTTCTGAAAAGGTGAAGTTTCAGCCTGTATATGTATGAATAATTTGTGGATTAAAATTAGTGTTCGTTTTTAGATTTCAGTAACATTCACTACATTTTAAAATCATCAGGCTTTGCATTTTATGAAAAAGAAGAGTCAGTTTCTCCCTATATAAAACAGCAAGATTAAACTCTTGTTTTTCTCGATCTAACTATTTTTAAGGTACATTCTCACATATATTATGACTATCATATTGATAACTGACTTTCTGATCATTTAAAAGATACAAGTAATGCCCCCCGCCTTTTTTTTTTCTAACATCTACCAATAAAATGCTATTTGTCATCCAAGTCTTTATGATAAAGAGTCGAACCAACCACACTCCCAAAACTGTGTACGGAGTGTATAAACCATCAGAAACTACGTCACCCTTTGCCAACGTATCAATAGTCAGAACTGTTTACAGAGGTACAAAAACTATGGAGAGCACAGTTTATAAAACAAAAAAGGAAATGTACTCTGTGCAAGGGGAAAGTTAAAAGTAAAGTGCAGTAACAGCACTATCATGTTACAAACACTTGGCAGCGTGTCTAAAGCGCCACAGTCAAAGGCATGATGCAGTATGTGCCGTGTTCCTGTCAGAAGCACTCCCCAACTCCAAACCTCTCTAGCCATCATCACCACCTCATTTGGCAATGGCTCCAAAGACTCAGTTCATCTACTCTAAATTTACTCCACATGACATAGACACAAACTTACTAGATCTATATTGTGCTCTATGCAGCAAAAACTAACATTGGCAAACAGCAGCACAGCCTATAGCTGGGCAGCTACAACATGAAAGCACAACTCGCACAGCGTGTCCACATCCTGTGAGGACATCAGTGACACTTTTCTTTATCTGTCTGTCTTTCTAAGTTCTTCCAGTTTCTCTGCCCCATGCTTTTTTTCCTCGCTGCTGCTGCTGCACTGGACGCAGAAGTAATGTGTTCGGGACAGATAACAAGCAACGTTTTGAGTGGATAAAGGAGACAAAAGGACACAAAGAGAACTAACTGACATCTCTTTGATTAGGACTTGAGCTGTAAAAACTCTAGAGGCTGTATTCCCACTTTCCTCAGACTTATCACCAGAATTATTTTCTCAGATTCTTTACAACAGCCCACCAAAGGAAATTAATTAATTCAGGCACACTGATTTGAATTTACTGCCTGCTGTACTTCTTAAAAGGAACATGCATAAACTGGAAGGAGTGTTTTCAAGCAGCTTTGGGGACTGAGAGATTTGCTTTTCAGTAAACCTTGTAGTTAGTGTTTAACTACTCAACAGAGTGAGGGTAACGATCTCAAAGTGAGCCTGGTGTGTACCAGAGACCGTGTGTAAAAGACACAAGTCAAACTACCCGAAAGCAGAGGTGTTACGTTAAACAAAAATATTTATTTTCACATTGGTAATTTCCTTGAAGACACCGAAGTGGCAATTTCTTTTATCATCTATCAAGATCCCTTTGAGTATACTGAGAAGATGGTTCCTCTTCAGTTTTTCCCCCACGGATTTGTTAGACAGGACAAACAAGAATGGAGTACTATATGCCCAAACCCTGTGACTCTGAAAGGCTTTAAGGATCAAAAACTCAACACAAGCTCCCAAGCACAATCTAGGACAAAACTGATTTTAGCTCTATGAAAAGAGGAAAGCAGTAGAAGCACCACTCTGTCAACATATTTTAGTGAAGGACTGAGACATAAACATTACTCAGAAGTCACAGAATAAGTCCTACAATAAGAGACTTGTTTGAAAAGAAGGAAAAAAGTGTTTTGCAGAGAGTGTGTAAGTAATTTCACAGAGAGAAAATAACAGGTCCCAAAGAGCTCGTCAATTTACTTATGAATGGCATAACAAGAGCTATACGGTGACACTAAACAACCTCAATTTAGCAACAGCAAGAATGACAAACCATCGGAACAAACTATCAAGGGAAGCAATGGATCCCCCTCTCCAACCAAGGCTGGATAGCGTTCTGGAAATGGGCTTAACCAAATGGAAGTCCTAGGCCAAGAAGAATTGCTGATGTGTTACACTGAGGTCAAACTACCGGATCAAATGTCCATTCTGAGCGTTTTCTTTTTTTAAAGCAGTGTAGGGGGTTTCTTTGCTATAAGAAATAAATGCACAAATAATTTTAATTCTATCTTATCTTTGATTTGTGCTCATCTCTTAGCATTGTTCACATGGAACCATTCTTGTATGAAATGAGGATGAACACTGTCCTGACTCAGAGAAAAAAACATATGCAAACTGACTCCCCAATGGTCTAATCATCTTCTCTCACAGTAACAAATTTTAAGACATGTTTCTGTATCTTAGATGACTCATTTACTTCATGTATCTAAACTTTGAAAATAAAATTTGTGTATATGTTAAGTGTCTATTATTTACTACTGTAATTAGAATGATATCTGATCTGAGCAGAGGACTCAAGCACTCCTTTAGTCTATATTCTGCCTCTTTCAAGAGATGTGACCCTGACTAAGTAACTTAGCACTTTTGCCTTCATTTCTTCATCTGTAAAATGGAGATAATGCTACTTATTTACATATCTCAGTGTATAATGTGGATTAGCTAATGTTTTAAAGTGCCATGAAGTTGAAAAGCTGTCTTTAAACAGTTTGGTTAACAGAACCATACATACCATCTGCAAATTAATGACTAAAATTCTTTCAGAGATGTCTTGCAAAGATCAATAATAATTATACTGAAAATGGAGTTGAAAGATTTTAATACCTTCAAGGTTGTTCTGCTTTAGTTGTATTCATGAATAACACAGTCTGAACACAGAAATACCAATGTAGCATCTGAAAAATGACTGAGAGTAGCCCCACTTAAAACAGAGTGCTCAAGAGTTCAGGACTGAAGCCCTCCCACCTTTGCATAAACTTTGTGGCTGTCATGAGACTTTCTCCTGTTCTATACATCAGATATGTCTACTGGGAGGAAAAAAAGACTATGATGAAAGCCAAGTTTTAATTTAGAATTTAATAAAAATTGATTAAGCATCACAGAGCACAAACAAAGCTGCTCCATAAATCTCTCAGCTCTTTTTGTGCAGGAATGAAAGAAAACACTGTCTGCTGAAGCAGATGACAGATGCTGGCTTAAAGATAAGTATTATTTATACTTCTGTACCAGATTTCTTCTTATGCATATCTTATCATGCATGGATATACAATCAACAAAGCAATTATTCTCTATCAGTCAAAGACTTTACAACATACTTCTACTCCATGGGAATTTATTTTATACAGTTCATTGTTCAATAAAAAATGGAGAAAGAAAACTTTCAAGAAAATGTTTAAATTATGTCTGAAATACACTGAAGTACTGAAATAGAGCAACTGAAAGCTTTATAAACTGTCATGTTCAGAAATGCACTGATGCTTTGCAAATCACTGGGGAATATCTGCAACATCTGCAAATATCTGCAATCAGGGAAGTTTTAATAAAATTAGCTACTCTGGATAATTTCTCCACAAACTAGTCTAGTAATCTCTGCCCTCCCTGCAAAATGTAGAGTATCTGCATACCTACAATCCATGGCAGCAGTTTTTAGCATTATCATTGGTATGAACGTATACGTTTGATATAAAACAACTAATTTGTCCATAAGCAAAATTAAATACAACTTCCAAGTTTCAATGCCCTTTCTCCCCCCTTGCCCCCCCTGCTGAATGCTCACATTCAGCAGTTACCTACTGAAACAGTACATTTTTCTGGCTTAATGGTCTAAAAGAAAAGGAAGAAAAGGACACAATCAGTTAAATGGCTGAAGCAACCTTCCTGCAATGAACTACTGTAATTTGTCTAAAAACTGAGGTTGAGAAATGCAGACATAAAAGGCATGTTTCTGCCATGATATACAGGCTCCTACATCATAATCACAAAAGAATGGTTCTGAGAGGATTCAAATGACAATTCTTCAAAATTACGTTGGCACAGAAATTAACTTGTAGGCTTTTTCTTTAATTGAGTAAAGTTATCTCCTGAGAATTAGAAATGTACAACTAAAATAGGAATCATAAATCAGCACTTATGCTGCAACATGCAATCAATTTCTCTTTTTTGAATTATGCATGAATGCACTATAGGAGCATATCAATTAGAGGATGATAACTCTTCATGAGTTTCTACAATACTCTCCTTCCCCGTAAAGCTACACCACAGAGGAAAGAGTTTGAGTAAAGAACAAACCCACTTTTCAAAATTTGTCTACTAATATCCACTAAAATTATCTTGACAACCAGTGCTATGATTAAATTGGAGTAAATTAGAACACTTTAAAATAGTGCACATATGTATCTTACCTCTGTATGAGTAGTCTGTTTTTTCATTCATAGTGAATGGCACCCACAAAGACTGACTACAGTATTTATGGGATTGCACTGTTTTATATTCTTGCTTTTAATTTAAAATGCTGTCACTAACAATTTTCTCTCATGCCTGGAACCTTCAAAGTGAAGAGGCATCCTGGGATAGAAAAACAATTAAAGGTCACAAGAAAAAAGCCAGAGAAATAAGTACAGGTGGAGGAGACTGCTGTTGGGGTTCTTGCTTTATTTTCACTCAAGAACAAGGAAATTATGTCTTATTGGCATGCTGAGTGGCATGAAAATATATACTTCCAGGCCAAAGAGCTAAGGCATCTCCTAATAGCAACGGATACAAGTTAACACAGGGTTTTGGAAGGGCTTATGTCTTAGCAGATATTTGATGGAAGTTATTTACAATGACTAGTCAGTCAACCGATGAACCATTGTCTGTCAGGCAGCCATCTGAACTTAGGATCTAAAACAAAGAGGCTGAAGAATAAGATTACTTTCAAGTTTTCGAAAAAGTGAGGGGAAAGACTTCTGAAAGCAACACCAAAATAAATGAATTGTATGTGGTCTAAAAGTATGAAGAGTATTTCCAAATTCTCATTCACTGGCTCAGTTGTTCGGGGTATCATCCTATAAACCAGGGGAGTCCAAGTATTACATTCATAGCGTAAGGTAGGATGGTAGAACATATACAGATGGGAATTTTCAAAATATTTACCTGGAAACATTTTACATACATGTGTCACAAGAATCTATTAGCAACCACAGGTACCCTCAGAATGTCATTTTATCTTTGCATTTTTCTGCCTGCTATTTTCTTAACAGATAGGAAAATAATTCTCAAATGCAGCAAACCCAAAGAACCAGGAGACTTGTGTCGCAACTAATGCAAAGGTATGCCAGCTTACACTACATACAGATTTGACATTGTGTCTCTACACAAGTAACAGATGGAATACAAAGACATTCCAGAATAATAAGCTTTTATGTTGCTTAGAATTTTCAGAGAGGGAAGTGTCCATAAAGATTTTCACTGACTTCATAAGAATTTGGATTAGTTTGTTTGAGTCACGGTATTAACACAGCAAATTCCCTTTTTCAGAAGTCCATCTTAAAAAGCCAGTGGCCTGTTTTAAACTGTTAATGACTCAAAGAAAAATGTAGCTTGGAAACAATCTCATTATCAAGCAAAATATTACACAAAATACCCCCTACAGTCTTTATTTTAGCACTTCCTTGCTTTTGGTGGGACAGTACAGTAATTGTATTTCCACCAACTCACAGCATCACCCAATAAACAGACTTTTCATTAATATAACTTCTCTTGTTTATAATTATGACTTATTCATTACACTTCAGATAGCCAACAGTCAGTCTCATGTTTATGACAGGTTTTCAAGACTACTCACAAATGTAACTCTCCCTCTACCCTGAATATCCCGTTTTATCTTTCATAGAGGACACATCAAAAGTTTTACTGGAAGAAATATACATGAGTACAGCTGTCATAATAAATAAATACTAAATGTTCTTGGTCTTTCAAAGAGTTGACTTTTCTTTTGTCTATCTTTCCTCCAGGGATTTCTGCAGTGTAGGATCTTAGGGTTTGAGTAATTAGCAGAATGTCACATTTCATTAAAAAATAAAACAGACCTTAGAAACTTCAAAGGAAAACAAACCAAATGGCATTTCTCTGAAATTTGGCAATAAGGGCATTGAGGGAGGAAAAAAAAGGAAGTCTTGCTTCTTAAGATTTAAATATGCAACAAGTGAAACAAAGAAGTGGCTTCCCTACTTAACAGTGTCCTCTCCAACACCCATTCTTCAAAGGGAAGCACTGTCAGTGCTGAGCCGCTAAACAGTTAATCTTCAGTAACTCCACTAAAGAGCACTAGTGGCAGGCTGCCCATCATTCTTTTAGACAGAGCTTGTCAGAGAAAGTAGGGCAGCTTGTCCAGCCCAGCAGTCAACTGATTACTAGCAGCTCAATGGGGCTGCCGGCCAACCCCTGAGACTGCTGCCAGCCCCTTGGGTATTCAAAGGCCAGGATCCAGTGTGGCTCACTTTGCCAGAATCACATGATGTCAGCGCTGCTTTCTCCTGACCAGAATAACCAGTCATTCAGGTTGCTGCAAATGGTATGCAAACAAATGGCATCAGCTCAGTGAGGCTTGCGCCTGCATTAACTTCCAGGGGTTACAGACAGAGGAAGGCACAACTCACCTCTGCAGTCTGTGTTTCTGCAGTCCGAGGGGCACACAGGGGTGTCCGCTTAGGCCTCCTGCCGTAACGACACAAAAACTGCTGTGGCCATTGAACTGACCAATTCCCACTCTGGAAAGTACAATTCTAAGTATTTTTACAGAAAGAGATGGCATCAGATCACTGGGTCTGGTCGACCTGACAGAAACCACAGAGATATTTACAGCTACATGTATGGAACAGAAGTGAAACTCCTAAAACGTATTAGAAGAGAATGTATATCCACTTACCATCTAAGGAAATTCAGAATTGAAAAGAAATAATGAAACCGATGTCCAAGTGGTATGTTTTTCGTACAAGATTTGTCTCCCTGCAAATTGCACCCAACCCGACACACAGACCTGACCACTTTTATCTGATACACTCGACAGCATACATCATACTGTAGATATGAAAATCACTTGCAAAGTGAAATGCAGTGACGATGAAAAAAGAACTAGGTTTCTTTCCCACTGTAAAAGTCTGCAGGTTCATCAATAACACTTCCCTGACCAGGCAGCTGCACTGGTGCAGTTAAGGGTCTGAACTCTGGCTCTGTCTGGCTAAGCGGAGCTGAACTAGGCAACCCTTTTTCTGCACGACACTGGTGTATGTTTAGAAGGAGAGTCCTCTGGACCTCATGGAGAATAATCAGTAAAAAGAAGGGAAAATACAAGGGAAGGAAAAGAGTCTAAGAGTGTCTCCAGCACCCTTATACCAGAAGAAAAAGTGATGGAGCTACCATTCTCCTCCACCTTCAGATGCAAAGGTCCATTGTTTCACATAAGCTGCAGGGCAGGGCAGGTATTTTTATCACAAAAGAAACATATAGAGTAATGATTGTTTAACAGTCAGTGTTCAGGTGCCAGAGTAATTTTCACAAAGCCAAATTCTACTGCCTTTGACCACTGTTAGGGAGTATCTCAGTGTCAGATGCAAAAAAGGCAGTGATGCAAGATACTAACCAGCATGAGTACAGTAGAAAAATTGGCTTTAAACACTGAGCTAAAGCCTCGGGCCCAACACAGCTGCCCAGAATAGTTTAGGAAGCCAGGAATTCTCACAACACAGACTCAGAGTTAGGGGGAAAAAAAATCTCTGGCTGACAAAGTAAACATGTCAGGATGGACGGGTGACAAAAGCAGATGGGGTTGAAATGAAGCCCCAAACCCCTTCGGCTCAAATGCCTGTCCCTGTAGACGTGTGCCAGTGTCCGCCTGCAAAAATGCAGGGACTCCTTTTCATTTGGAGGACCACTGCCAATTTCCAAAGTCGGTCTAACAGTCAGTAACTTCCCAGCTTTTGACTCGTCCTTTTTCACCCTAGTGTGTAACTCTCTTGTGGAATTATGAATTAGACACATAACTTTAAACCTCAGCCAATTATCAGCAGAAGCACAGCACTCTGAAATAACAACAGGTGTGTGTTTCTCAGATTTCTTTGGCATCAGCAACATCCTCCTCCCCTCCAGCATTTGAGACTTTCGACAAGTGGCCCTTCTGTCTCTTCCCTAGCATAAGGGGAGAGGGTATAAGGTTGCACCTACAACAACCATTTCTACTAACTTGAAAAAGCAGCTACGACTGTAAAAGGAAAATAATCTGTCAAATTCCAGAAGTGAAAAGAAGTAGCAGTCCAATAACAACCAAGAGAGGTAAAAACTGTCACTCATTTAATTTGCAAGACACAAGAATAAAAGCAACACAGAGTTTGACTGGGGGGGAGGGGGCATTTTTTTTGTCATTCAGGTTCAGTACTCTTCTACCTGGTGGCAACCAGGCTTGTAGAATATATTCTCCTAAATCCTATTTTAAAAGGTATACCGTATCACACAGTATCAGAGACCAACTGATGACAGATGTTTTTCAGAGTAATGTCATTTATTATTGGGAAAAGCACAGTACAACAGCTACACTGTATGCAAACCAAGCAAAACTATGATTCATGACTGACAAATTAAATCCAAACACTTTGGGCAAATCTTTTGGAAATCTGAATATCCAGGATGCAAAGCATGGAGGTGGCATTCAAGATTTCAGCACTTCCTCAAATTCCATTTAAGCTAACTGCTGTGCCTCAGTTTACCTCCTATAAGCCTGATAACTAACGAGGCAGTCATATTCGTCTATTGAAAAATGTACATTTTTTAATGAAACGTGGTCTTCACTGCCACTAGCAACTTGTTCCATGACTTCATCTGGTCCCATATGTTATGAAATCTCTCAATACTGTATACAATCTGTCATTTTGACATCTCCTTCTTGCTACTTATATCCACTGCTGTCAATCCCAAAGATAAGATTAACTTAATTAGTGGTATAATACTAAGAGTCAATTCCAGACTTCAAGGCCACTCTAATTTTGGTTCCTCTGCTTATTCATTCCTAACAGAACAGTGTTCAATATGTGCATTTCATACAGAGGCTGTCTGCTGTTACTAAATACTCTGTTATTCTCAATTTTTGAATACTAGAAACCACAATACATGCCACAGGACAAGCCCAGCCCTTTGATTCAGTTGTTTCTTTATCATCTGATTTTTTTTCCCCCCAAATTCCAGCCTTAACTTTGTTAAATTGAGGTTAAGATTACGGAAAGGGGTGGGTGAAACATGTTTTTATATTTTGCTTAAAACACAGAGCTGCAAATGTTTTTACACTTACAACTTGCTGTAAGGTATTTTACTTTCACTGAGTCCATATGACAAGGATTAAGCTGTAGTGAAGTATCAGTCAAATACCCCATTCATACAAGCAAGTCAGAAAAGCAGCTAATTATCATTTTCTTCATGGGGTCCCCACAACCCCTCTTTCAAATTTTCAAAAAATAGGTAAACCATAGGGATGGAAAAGCTGTGGGTGAAGGCCTGTCTGAAAACCCTACCGAGTCGTCATGAATCACAGGAACTGAGTCAGTAGCAAGTCTCCATGTTGCCGCAGAAAAATGGTCACTTCTTGGACTGGTCTGTCTCTAAGGCACAATGAAACTGAAGATCAAAACATGAGGGGGAAAAGTCATCTAACCTTGGAATTAAAAGGCAGCCAGACCACAGGACTGAAATAATCCTGTCCATCGAACACCCTGGCCTTGGGTGTTTCAGCAAGCCCAGCAGCGTCCTGGGTGCAGGTCCCTGCACCACTCACAAGGCCCCCAGGGAGTCCCGTCACCGCCGCGCCCTGCGCCGCGGGGACACGTCACCCAGCACGGGGCGGCCGGGCACTGCCCCTACGCCTTTGCAGTCCGTGGAGCGGGGAGGCCGGGAACAGAGAGTCCTCAGCAGCCACCGAGGAGTGCAGCACGTAGCAGAAACAAAGCAGTTGTTCCTGCCCGTGCCTTGAAGAAATGCCCCGATCATTTTCTTAACAGTTCCGCGGCAGGCTGTGGCAGGACTGCACGAACAACGCACCCAGGGGTGGCAGGCAGCTGAACTCCCTTAGAGCGCTGCATTTTTTAACCGGTTTTTCTTTTTAAGTCTGCTGCGGGATGTTTGGAGAGCTGATGGAGAACAGGACTTTGTGGCAGGAGTGAGGAGGGAGGCATGACTTGGCACTGCAAGCCTCATCTTACCGAGGGAGAAAAGACAAAGCTGAAGAGCAGCCTGGTCTCTTGAAATTCTTCTTTGAAAGTAACTGGATACCAAGCATATTAAATTACAGTCTTTAATGAGACAATTTAGTTAGAGCCTCTCAAGTTCATCATTTTTCATTTGTCTTTACACTTTGCTGGGCTGAGGCACCTGCCTCTACAAGAGTTACGCTTCCTTCCCTTCCTTCCCCCCCACACACATACCACCGCAAATCTGAGGGGATATTTCAATCACCACTTTGATAAAGGAGATCATTTTGGCATACAGGTGATCTCCTAGCAGATTAAGGATATTTACTTTCTTCCTGATGGATCATTCCCAGAGATACCAGCACAACGCAACCTACGCAATTAGTTTTCACAGGTGGCTGTTTTGCCTCCAGTAAAACTGCTTTCCTTCTCCTCCTGCAAGTCATAGCAGAGCAAATGTATATAAAAACATTTCAGATATGAAATAAACACTTTCATAAAAGCAGCTGTGATGCAATGCATCATTTCTGTCTGACCTGAGCTATGGAATGAACTTTTGTTGCCAGGATCAAAGATGGTAAGGAGAGAGTGGAGGATGGGGGACAGGACAAGGCTGGGGGAAGATCAGGGCTCAGAATAGCACAGTGTAAAATAACCTCAAATACTCAAAGGGTAAATGCCAGTTGGGTGCAAGCACGTACTCTCTCTGTACTCTGCTGGGCAATCTGTGCAACCAGCTCACGCTGACGTGCAAGACAAATCAAGACAGTTGTCCAGAACCCAGCTTGTACAGCCCAGAGGTACGGAAAGACAAGCCCCTCACATATCATGTGCCACAGGTGGCAGTGAACTTCCCAAAGTATAATAAAAAGCACATCTGAAGCCATAATTTCACCCTCTGACCCTTTTACCGGTCACTGTCTAGGAAAGTATAAAAGAAAAACTCTTTCTAAAACTGCTATCTCCCATTTTCAAGAACTGTACTTTCAAGATACTGCAATGTCAAAGCGGAAATCTCAAACCAAACATCCATTAAAGATGTTTCTACGTCAAGGGTCTCAAATTGTTACACAGTAGGGGTTCAAACATCATTTCTTCCCAAGTTTTTTCACAACTACAGTACACAGGAATTTGACTATATTATTTAAAAATCTGGCAAGTTTCTTCAAAAAATATTTTTTTTAGCATTAGAAGAAGAAGAAAGCTTAGAAGAAAAATCTTACTTATTTTTCTTAATTATCTCCTTCTTTACATGACCATTGTACAGAGCCTACAAAGGTATTTGAACACTCGGGCTCCACAACTGATGGGGATTTTTTACAGAATTTCCATGTGGAAACGTAACCATGATGGATCGGGTCTTACTTCTAGTTGGTACCAGTAAACTAGTTACAAGCCCCTTGTGAGCCAGAACCTTCCACAAGGTGCCAACTGAGCAAGAAAACTCTCTCCTTACCGATTTTTTCACACATTTTGCTTTTTCTTTCAAAAAATGCAAGGCGTGATGTAATGTTCCAATACCATAGAAAATAAAAACTAAAAAAAAAGGGGGGGGAAGTCTTTGACCACTCCTTCAGCTTATTGATTTCTGTGAATAATTACAATTTTCATCCAGGTAATTTTGTGCACTGTAACACAGCAAGTGGGCATTACTACTAGAGGATTCAATCTTAATTAGGGCAGAAGCTTTTAGCCTTTTCAGAAACACACAGAAAAAAATACCTGTGACTAAAATTGTCATGATCTTTCATGTGAAAGTTTGAGTTTGGTATTGATTGCTAGGCAGGTATGTACACCACAGCAGCTCCATCCTCAAATTCAGTGCAGAAAACATAGGCAGGAGTCTACAGCTCTCCTAAGAAAAATCATAACTGACTAAAACTAACAATGCCAGTTTAGTCAATTAGACTGTAGTTCAACCAATAATTAAGATCTCAGTGACGAGCTACTAAGATAAATTTATGGGGACATACTAAATCTATGGGGATAAACTACTGTAGATACACATATGTTACACAGCGATTAACTGCAAAAAAGTCAAAGGACCAAATTCTTCTTCATGCAAAATGTTTATGAAAGCAATCTCTTTTTGTAGATACCAGAACTGACCAGGATGATTTTCCTGTGTAATCCAAATATAAAAGTCTGAGTGACACTCTGTAGAAATATTAATAACTAAGCAGAAATGTGGTCAGACAAATTTATGTAAATACATATATTTAATAATTTGTATGAACACATTTTTTATTAGTCTGTTAAGAAAAGTTTCACTAAATAAATGGGAGAGTGATGAACATTGGTGTGGGGACTTCACCTTCCAAAAGGGCCAAAGAAATAAGCAATTACAAAAATATTTGAAAAGACTACTATGAAATGTTGTTTAAAAAATGGTAGGTTCATTATTAAAACACCAGCAACATGCTTATCCAGGGCCAACCTACTCATTTTGGAAACTAAAAGAGACATTTACTTTGATTAACTTTGAAGAGCTTATATAGTTAAGAGAGCATGAGAAATAGATTCTAGCCCTTCTATTACAGCTACATTTGTTTACTGAAGTTGCACACCTGTGCAGATTGACTCAAGGCAAAAGTGCAGTTGAGGACACAGTTTGGCCCGTAGAATATGTGTTACTGGTAACAGATGAGAAGGAACAAGCTGCGTGCAGCTATAACAAGTCAGGCTAAGTTTGCAAGTTGATAGGGTAGAAACCAGACAAAGATATTTTACAGAGTGTTGCTCAGACACCAACAGATAACTCTCCTCTTTCAGACTAACTAATTTTTAGAGTTACAGCACATTGTCACATCAACCTTTGCACACCGTTAATACTGCCATTCACTAAACTAACTCAATTTTTATGATGCAATCATAGTACTTTGAAGAAATTAGGGTTTCATTTTGTGTTACTGGGGAGCGAATCTTTCTTCATACCTTTGCCATGGAAAAGGCAGTTGCCACAGAAAAGAACCAACAACTTCAAATTGTCTGACTAATGGCTACTGACCACACCAGTATCAGATCTAAAAAAATATTTCGTAGCTCTGTGGCTTCATGGCTTCACTGTCATTTTCATTTTGAAGAAGAAAGAAAGAATGCACAAGAGAGTCAAGGAGAAATAGCTGTCGTTTGTTCATCTCCTCCAACCACTACTGCCCGTTCAGCAAGGCAAAAATAGTTTCTTGTTCCCCACTTAAATATTCCTTAAAAAGACATTCATCTTCTAAAGCTGTATCATATCAATTAATAAATCCGATACCATCACATTGTGTCTTTTAACATCATGATGTTTACAAGTAACCCATTCTTCTTTATCCTAATTTATTACCATTCTTCTACTCCTCTGAAGTAACTCCTTGTCCCCACTATGTTAAAATCCAACAGCTTTTCTCCTCACTTGTCTATTTGAGGAAGAACTGAGACAACAAGAGGGAATGTATTCCTCTTCTCAACTCCAAATAGGACCCTGCGAGCTGGTAGCAAAAACAGCAGAAGGTCCAGCACTGTTCCTGGACTGGAACATGCTCAAAGCAGACTCCAAGGAATCTGTCTGCCGAAGTCTGAAGTGACTGTAAGTTAACATGTGCAAAACCGAGCCTTTGCAAAGGCTTATAACTTGGGCCACATTCAGGCATTTTTTCACAAGAACAGCAACAGGCATACCCTCACACCAGCGTGACCTCTATGTCAAATTTCAAGACTTTTCTCAAAAGCATGGAGGTACCATTCTCAATAAAACAGGTGTAAGATGTAGTTATTACATTTATTACATACATTTATTACATTACATACAGTTATTACAATCCTACACATTTTTGCTTAATCTCATTTTTGGGAATGTCTAGCCCAGTTTTGCTGAAGCTTTATAATAATATTCAGCTCCAGGTGATACCCTACATGGAAAATTCAAAGCTTAGAGGAGTACAGCTTGACCAAATTATAAGCAACAGGAAGCAGGCTTGTAATGGTTAGGTGTTGGCTACCTCAACTCTTAACAGTGTTACTAGCTCCACTTAGAATAAAAAATTAACCTTTTAAGAAAAAAAAAAAAGAAAGCAACTGCACCTTTAATTCAGACATTTTAGAATTGTAGTAACATGAACACAGCGAAAGCTTTATCTGGGACAGGAGCTGAAAATATCTTTGCAGATCACTGCCAAACAGACAACTAATAGTAGCCAAGCTTGATATCCAATATGGGTCTTCACAGGGCACAGTGACAGTGTTTAGCCTCTTAAGGGATTTGTCTTTGAAACAATTCTGGCTGACAAAATTCTGGGCCTAAAAGAAGTTGAGCAGCCTCATTTTCTGTCCAGCAGCTTGAAGCCACTCTTCTTATCCCGAGAGACACTTCATATTCACTGTTTTTTAAGGAGTGTTTGGGGTTCGGAACAGGGCTCAGCTGACCTACGGATGCATATCTTTCTGCCTACCTTTCTCCACGGCAGTACAGAAGACACAAGGTCAGATTTTAAGATTTCTACGATGAATGGAAGCTTTGCTTCTCAGCTCAGATGCACTCTAAGAAAGCCTACAACAACACACACATAATGTCCTCTATACGACTCCTTAACAGTGCTGTGACTAGGAAAATGCCTTCCTCCAATAAACTCTGCCCAATATAACGCCAAGTAAAAAGGCCATGCAGAAACCTTGTTCTCATACTGCCCATCAAGTCTTCAGAAGAAAGCAAGACACTTGATTCACTATAAGGTGATTTGCGTCTGTAAATGTGCTCCTAAGAACACTGGCAAGAAGCCAATTACACATAGTAGTAACACAACATAAAACAGATGTAAAGGGAACAATGTACAGTAAAAAATTAGAAAAATCACACAAGTCAATAATACACACACACACTAAAAGCAGCGGTTTCTTTAGCAAATATAAAATAAAGAATTTATGTATTGAGGCCCTATATCATAAATACATAGAATCAAATTAAACAAAGTACTGCCTCTGTTGGGGGATTTGTCTGACTTCAAGGGAACTGCTTATTGTAGCCTGTCTCAGGGGACAGGCTTCTTGGAAAGCCTAAAGACCACAGATATTCTAGCTCCAGTCAGTCTTGTACACTGTGACTCTGGACAGATTTGTGTCTACGGATTCTTGGAGTCTATGAAGTGGTCCACCCCCACCTGGGGTAACAGGGAGCCTCTGCACTTCTTCCGACTTTGTATAGTCAAACACGGGAGTCTACCTCGCTTTTAGTTATGTTACATAGCAAAGGATGGCTGCTATTATGGGAAAGGATTGAGGCTAGGATTTTCAAAAACACATAGGCTATTTTATATATTATTTTATATCTATTTATAGGCTATTTTATATATATTATCTATACACATAGCCATTTTGAAATATCTAGATATCAGCTATTTGCCAAAACACACATTTCAAGAAGTTAATGAAATCAGAACCTAAATACCTGTGTAATATTATATAGAGAAATAAAGTAATTGAAAGCCACTACAGGGCTAGCAAATATATAGGTCAAAAAAGCAATGCTTCCCCTGCAGGTGGTAATGGCACAAGGAAGGGAACTGTTCACTCCTTTGAAAATAAAACAGATACACTTTTGTGGCTATCACAAATTATCAGTGTTCCCATTATGATCATACTCCGTATTCTCTTGCAGTAATTAATTCAGCTTTCTTTGCTAAAAAAAATACATGGAACAAGAGGAAAGTACTTGATCTTCAGAACTTACTGAAGAAAGGTAAGTGAAGAGCAGTATCTTATCCGAAGCCTGATCTAACCTAGGGAAGCGCAACAGAACAACAGATGAGTCCAACACAAACGTCTCTGCAGCTGAACTGAGCACAGGCTACAGTTTGCTGCACAGTCACAGCTTCTAGCCAGTGCTGTTCAACAGGCAGAAGCTTTTGTTGTAGATCTGGCTCTTGTCTCATGAAAGATATTTCAGGAAATGTTGGACTAGGAATCTTATGAGATCAACCCAATACTTTTTTCTCCAACTGGAGCAGAAATAGTGTAAAAATTGACTGTCTTGTAGTATTTCAGCATTACTGGTCCCAGATGGAAATACAAACTGCAGAACAATGCCAGAAAAAAACAAAGTTAGTAAAAATCTGGATAACTTTTCTGCCCACTTTAAAATGCTGCTGATTCAAGGTTGGCTTTAACTAGCTGATAAGACTGTTACCTCAAGCAGTGTTCATCAAAGCATTTAAAAATTGTTCATCTTGAAGCACATACG
Source organism: Phaethon lepturus (assembly GCF_000687285.1). NCBI lineage: Eukaryota > Metazoa > Chordata > Aves > Phaethontiformes > Phaethontidae > Phaethon > Phaethon lepturus. The sequence goes on along the minus strand of NW_010551173.1, from coordinate 30,638 downwards.
TTAGAATGAAGCCTACTACCAGTGACTGCTTCTGGACCAGACAGACCAACCTCTTGCTTAGGATTTTCCTATTTACATATAAGCAACTCACCCTTGTTGCCACATTCATCTTATTCTGTCATCTATTATCAGTTTCTTTTCAAGGTCACTGTTCTCATGCTTGTAAATGTGTTCATTATTCTCTGCTCCATGCAGCTTTATATTTGCACAAGTTAGAAGACATAAAGGAACGAACATATGAACCAGTTCAGACTGTTCAATGTTGGTGATTTTTTTTGCTATTACATTCTACTTCTCCCATTGTACCTGCAATTTTTATTAGAGAAGAAGGCTTTAGGTCTTGTGTGAAACATTATCAGCTCCAGAAACTCTTACAAGAGCAAAGGATAATAATGTCAGAGAAGCGTCTCCATTGATCACCAGCTCTATGTGCTACTGTTTGCATTGTTCAAATCTATCACAGGGATGGCTACAACCATCTTGAATAAATGCAATAAAATATAATGAAAAAGAGTTGGACTTTTACATGTGAAGGAAGTTTTTATTTCATATTCAATTTAACCTCTCATTTTTTCCTTAGAAGAGTGCTGAGCCATCAAATTGGTGCCCTAGGGACTGTTAAAATTAGTTTAATGTACCTTAAACCTCTTTTGAGTTAATTGGGTTTTTTTTATTATTATGACATACTGTGCAACTAAGAAACTGAAAGACCATCAGGAAAACAAGGAACCATGCTGCAAATATACAGCTAATCATTCAGTGTTTTAGAAAGTCTAAAATATAAACTGACCAAATAATGTCTTTAATTTTCATTTGGTTCCTTTTCAGACAAAATTGTCACCAACTTCAAAACAGGTAAGATGATAAAAAGGCCAGAATGAAATTGTGTAAGGCCCTTAGCAGTAAAGTTTTTGGTAAATACGCTCTGCAGGCTGACCTTTTTGTCCTAGCAGACAGTCTGTGATCTTTATTTTTTTTAAACAGAAAAGAATGTGAATCACTTAGTTTGCCACCATATTTTTCTGTTGGTGGATAGATGTTCTTGGTTTTTTTCAATCAGGCCTGAACAGAAGACAGGTCTTAATCCTATGCATGCATCTGCATGAGACATGAAAGCAGCACTATTTTGCAACACAGCTGAAGGACCAACATCTCCATGCTCATGTATGATACTTGTCAATCAAGAGAGAAAAACCAGTGGGATACAATGGAACTAATGCCTGAAGGTAAGACTTGATGTATGGAAGATCTTACAACCTCAGCTTCCTGGAGCAACAAGAAAAGTGACAAAACGAATGTTTCTGGGTCAACCTGTTTGCCACATGAGGATGTATAGAAGCTGTGCCTTCCTGTTCTCTCCTAAAAATATTTGATTATTTGAATTGTGAAACACTTCTGCATTCTGTTCTCTGGTTTTTTAATTGTTTTACACCAGACTCCAACTATAGAAATACCAAAGGGGTAAGATTTCCAGCAGGTCAGCAACCTCTCATGGACTTGCCAAAGGAGCACAATGAAAAACAATGTTGTAAAGGTTAAGTGAAAAAAATTCTTAGACCACTGCAGCAAAGAGCTTCATTTCATTCATGAAACGAAAAATGAATGTTTTAATTTGGGAGTCATTAGAACTTTGCTACCTTGTGAAGCATGTAAGCCTACTGTGTTCAGACTGAAAACTCAAATTTAAGCTAGTAAAAAGAACATCCTGGTAAATAAACTCCTGCTTTGAGCTTTTATGACTCTTACTACACTTACTGAAGAAGACCAATGAAGTTCACAAGTCAATATTGGTCTGTAAAGTACCATATTGGTCACAAGTACCATATTGGTCTGCAAAAGAAAGGACTAACTCTCATTGCAGGTAACAAATAAAATGTAGATGCAAACATCTCATCACATCCTCTTTTACGAATTACAGTCACGTGGGTCTTGCAATATGTTTCTGCCGTATTTAGTTTAACCAGCATCTATTTCTTTTAAGTCCTTCATAATATATATACATACATACAATCCATTGATTTCTGCCAAATGAGGGCTTTTCCTTCTCCACAGAAAGACAATCTATGTATATACAGATTTGAAAGACAGGGTGCGAGCTCCCAGTGTTCTATTAGTCCATTATCAAAAATTATCCCTTGGCAAAAAAAGGCCCAGACCACTGGCCTGAGATCAAGTCAAAGAAAAATGGCATTATACAATGAGAGAGAGAGTGAGAGATGTGTTCTAAAAAGCTTAGGATAACAGAGGGGAAAAAAAGTCCGGAGAGGGTAAAAGACAGATCAGCTCCGTTTTCAGTCCAATCTCCTTGTCTCTCACATACAAATCCACTGGATTTTCTAAGTGTTTTCTTATGAAAAAAGGATTTTAAAAAGGACTGATATTTGATATTTGTAATTTCTTAATAAAGAAGAAAAAAAATCTCAGCAGTTTTTCAGCAGGAAAAAACCTGTATTGAGAGGTGACAGGAAACAAAACAGCATTTTGTCTTAAATTTGCACAACCTAATTTATAGTAATAAAGCAGAACCTAAGAGTTCTGGTAAATGTCAGTGCAGTCATGTTCATTACATATGTTGATAGGTATGAAGCAAAGTCTCTGTAGGCCCTTCAAAAATTGCACACAGCCGATTTAATGCAAACCAGAAGTCACGGACTGCTGGATGAACACTCGGTTTCATTCCCACATGGATATTAAGACAAAGTGGGGGAGGGGGCTTCCTCCCCATTTATTTACAGTTAAAGGGTGGGTCTTGAGGAATGAGCATGAGGCCAGCGACGGACGGATTTGGTTTATGGGAAGACACCTCCCAGCCTCCCATTCTCCAGCCACCGCAGCGAAAGCGGCTGGGGCGTGTGTAACCTCCTCCCCCATCTCGCATCTGCCTTGCCCAATCTCGCCTGGGCCCGCTCCAACAACAACATCTGCTTGGCAGCTTTTCAAACCCATGGATAGTTATCTAACCCAGGCTTTTGTGCTGCACTGTTTATTCTATGTGAAGAAATGCCTTCTTAGTTGAAAGAATACTTTAGAAAAGCTGTGCAGCTATTAGCAAGTGAAGCACAAGGCTAATAACCCCCACCTGCTCATCAAATTAATTATGACATCTGAGTCATTATAACTCAGAAAGAACGCACAACTGCAGACTTGTCACATGTAGAAATAAACACACTCTACATTCGGGGAGGGAAATATGCTGCAAAAAGGTCCAGAAGAAAAACATCTACCCCCACACACACATTTCAGTTATTTAAAATGTGCGTTATTAACTTCCCAAAGGCAGAAACTGAAGGAGAGAAGCAAGGAGAGGATAAAATTTTCCTGCAGAACACATCTCTACACCTCTGTATGGGCTTTGTGAAGAAAAGGAGAAGAAAAACATACTAACACAGTGATCTTCACAGCAGGACTGTGAATCAGCACGTGTTTTTGTGACAAATCCTGTTTTCATACGGTTCCATAACAAGCTGGTGAGAGAGGTGCACACATCATCTTCCCCCAACGCAATTTAATTACGCCAAATCTAACGCTCGTATCTTTAGTTAAGGTATCTTTTCAGACTGAAGCACACTTACCAAGGACTAAGGAAGGGAAAATACTGTGGGGGAAAAAAGTTTGAAGTCTAAGCCAAACTAACTCTCTGGCAAATAGCAAAAGGAATAAAAATTTCAAAATGTAAAATATCTGCAAGTCAGGTTGCACTAAGTGCAGACTGTAAAGGATAAAGCACTGCCACACTTCATATTCAGATGTTGCCTATTGATCTGAATATTGAAGCTATTGGATCATTATGCCATAATCCATGTATTCCTTGCCTTCAACCACAAGTATAAATACAATTGAAAAGGTTAAATCATGCACTGCTAGTTAAACTTCTAAATGTCTCTGGCATTCATAGACATTGTAAGCATTTTCTGTACTTGGTAGCACTTTGCTGGAAAGAATAAAAATTTTTCACTGTAAAAGACAGAGCCCTGCCCCTCACCTTGTACTTCACTCTCATAAGTGAAGTGCGATTGATGGCTCATTAAAGTAGTTCTCAGACTTTTTTATTATCAAAATCAAGTGATAGGTAAACAAAACATTAATACATTCGTGTATTGTGTTTAAGTTTACTGAATAAAAAATGTCAGGCACTACATACATGAATGTTGGAAAAGTGTTTGTCTTGCATTAGTCCCAACTCATTCTTCGTCAACAGCACTTCCTCCAGAACAGCACACAGAATAGCTGAGTAACCTCTCTGTTACAAACAGTCCACTTTCAAGAAATGTCTCTACCACAAGTTTGGTGGTTTTTATCAGTTAAATGAACAGAAAACATTTTCTAAGCAAGACACAAAACACAAGCCGAAAAGCAGATGGGATATTACTTGCTACAGGTCAGCTCTAACCTTCATCTAACCATTTCTCCCACTAGTGTGTTATTTTTCACTGTGTTAGTAGCAACCACCACCCTTTGCAAATAAAGACCTCCAGCATTACTCCTGGTGAAAAAATGCTGCAGAATTAACTTTCAGACAAGACGATACTGGTTGTCGAGCCTCTTCTTTTTTTTTTAGTAATATGTATGCTAATTATTGAGAAAACCATGTTGGAACCTCATTTTACTTACCCGTTTTTATTTGTTTTTACTTCAATTATATATTTTTTGTATTTGGAAGAAGATTTTGCTTCATTTATTCAACTTTTTAATTTAGCCCAAAATTGAGAGGTATAAAAAGAAAGAATTAAAAAGGTAGTCCCAGCTTTGCATTTGCCAAATAAGAAGACTGATACTCATTCTAGAAGATAAATTACTGTCACTTGAATGTGTCAGTGCTGCAGAACCAGAATAAAGCAGAAACAGGAAATATATTAATCACAGAGGCAGGCTGTTCTGCACAGATTTATGTGCCCGTGAGGAGGAGTCTCACATTCAGTTTTCTCAAAAGCTCTGCTTTTTGAGAAATCCTCTTCACTGGGGCTTGATGTGTTGATATTGAAGCCTATGGCTTCCCCCACAGTAGGATTAGGTCTGTGGACAGAAAAACTGAGTGTGCTCCTCCCCGCTACACTCATACTCCCTGCTGCAGAACTGTTTGCACTGCTGTCCCTGCAACCTGTTCCTGCCCCGTATGATCCACATGCACGTATTGCTTTCTAACATCACAAAAAAACCACCAGGAAAACTGTGAACAAATAAAGCAAGAAAGAGCATGGTAGATTCAGGATTCTCACTGATTTTAGTTTAATGGACTATTTGATAAAAAAGAAAAATTATACATGTACAGTTTAAAACATGAATAATTCAATTTTCAGGAATGTACAGCTTCTGGTCCTATTGTAAGAACCCACAAAGTATATATTGCTGTAGGACATGCTGCCCTGCAGAAGCATTTAAGCGTAGCTATGAAGCACAGTGAATCTGGCCTTGAGCTAATGTTTATGGCTTTCTAACAGGGAAGGAAAGGAAAATTTGTTCTCAACTGGTACAGTTAACTGAATTTACAACAGTGTGCATGACAGAAGTTTGAATGGTACCATCAAGTTTCAAAATACCTAGTAAATCTGGATTTCATCTGAATGTTTTATCTATTTTTCACCGAATATTATCTCATCAGAAATTAAAGTAAGTAGAGACACAGGATTTATTGGTTCATATTTAAAACCAGATTATTACTTGCAGATGCAACATCAGAGTGGGAAGAGTTAACGCTAAACTGGTAAAAATATTTTTAAAGTTATTTTTTAATAACTAGTTCCCACAGTTATGGAATTCCTTTACCATGATGAATAATAAATATGTATTCCAGAAAAACACAGTTTGAGTATATGAAAGCTTGTGTACCTGCACACAAACACACGCACACACACAAATTCCATACACGTCATGTATGATAAAGTGCAAGAAGGGAATGATATGCAAAAAAATGTGGTCTGTGACAACTACACGTGCAGAACAGCTCTACACAGAAATTTCTGACAGGTTGCTATATCTAGCAGCATTCTCGCTGAACTCTTCAAAATGCCACAGGAGACAGCAGAGGGAGAGAGTCTTTCTCAAAATTCTGCAGTTCCTAGATCTTTGCGAAGCACACTGCTTCTCATATCCACTTAATCTCTGCACACATCTCCACCCCTGCTTCCTTCCCAATGGTATGTGGTCCTGAAAACACAAATGTTGAAGTTTCCGGGAGCTGAGTGAAGAGGAAAAGTCCCACTCCCAAGAGGCAAAACTAAAGGCTCTCCTTGCCCCTGAAGCTGTTAACTACAGTACAACATACCATGGCACTTCACCATAATTAGCAAGAGGGAAACGGCCTTTTTTTCACCTCCAACAGCATTAAAGAGATAGGCCAACGAATTCCAGATCGTATCTAAAGGCACAACGGTGTCTGATCAAGAAAGTGCTTATATGAACAAGGAGTGACATTTTGTGCAACACAGCAGGAAACAAACAAACAAGAAAAAATCAGAGCCACACAAATCTGCCCAAAACCAGTTGTAGCTGTAGATATTGTTAGCAGCAATAGTATTAACATGCAAGCACAGGGAAAAAAGCCCCAACAACCAAGAAAAAAAGACCTGTGATTTCCTCTTTAAATTTGTGTTGATCAATGTAGTCCACACAATACCTCCTGATTTCATAAATGCTCTCCTCCTCCTTTATATGGATATACTACTTCTGAAAGTTTCACTTTGGGTATTCAAAATAGTGTAGGCTGGAAGACCTTCATCCTCCAGCCTTTCGTAAGCAACACGTGTGAACAATGCCGAGTGACTTTCTTTTCCTTTATCTGTCCATCCAGCTTTTGCCCCGGTGCTGTAAGTCACTTTGAAATTGAAGAACCAGAGACGGTGCTGCAAACATTTACTTCTCTGCAGCCATTCATCATGAAACTTGTCGATAGCAGTTACAATACCTCAGGGCTCCTACGACAGTTTTGATTTAACAGAAAAGGCCCAAATGCATTACGTACTTGGTTTATTCAGGTTTTTGTAAGGGAGTGTGGTGGGCTGAGGCTGGCAGGATGCCAGGTGCCCACCAAAGCCACTCTATCACTCCCCTCCTCAGCTGGACGAGGGAGAGAAAGTATAACAAAAATCTTGTGAGTCAAGATAAGGACAGGGAGAGATCACCCACCAATTAATGTCACAGGCAAAACAGATTCGACTTGGGGAAAGATTAACTAAATTTATTACGAATCAAATCAGAGTAGGCTAATGAAAAACTAAAACCAAATCTTAAAACACCTTCCCCCCACCCCTTCCATCTTCCTGGGCTCAACTTCACTCCCGATTTTCTCTACCTCCTTCCTCCAAGTGGCACATGGGGATGGGGAACAGGAGTTGTGGTCAGTTCATCACACGCTGTCTCTGACGCTCCTTCCTCCTCAGGGAGAGGACTCCTCACATGCTTCCCCTGCTCCAGCGTGCGGTCCCTCCCAGAAGAGACAGTCCTCCATGAACTTCTCCAATGTGAGTCTTTCCCACAGGCTGCAGTTCTTCACAAACTGCTCCAGCCTGGGTCCCTTCCACAGGGTCACAAATCCTGCCAGCAAACCTCTGCCAGTGTGGGCTCCTCTCTCCACAGATCCTGCCAGGAGCCTGCTCCAGCATGGGCTTCCCATGGGGTCAGAACCTCCTTTGGGCATCCACCTGTTCTGGCATGGGGTCCTCCATGGGCTGCAGGTGGTTGTCTGCTCCAGCATGGAGCTCCATGGGCTGCAGGGGGACAGCCATGGTCTTCACCATGGGCTGCAGCCGAATCTCTGCTCCGGCGCCTGGAGCACCTCCTGCCTCCTTCTGCTCTGACCTGGGGGTCTGCAGGGCTGCTTCTCTCAACACGTTCTCGCTCCTCTTTCTGGCTGCAATTGCTGGGCCCTTTTTTTATTCTTCCCCTTCTTAAATATGCAATTCCAGAGGTGCTACCACTGCTACTGAAGGGCTCCACCTTGGCCAGTGGCACGTCCATCTTGGGAGTTGCTGGCATTGGCTCTATTGGACATGAGTGAAGTTTCCAGCAACTTCTCACAGAAGCCACCCCTGCAGCCCACCCCCACCAAAACCTTGCCATGCAAACCCAATACAGGGAGGAGGGGTGTAAAACACAAGTAAAAGTAGCACGTAAAGCACACCTGCTAATGGCTCAAATCCCCCAACTACGCAGCAAATCACACACAAACAGGGGCAGCAGTTTCCTCTCACTGATCTATCAATGTGCCTTAATCATTTTCTAAAGGCACCTCATCAAAGAGGGAAACAACCGTTCAGCTAACCATGCCTAGTCATTCTTGGGTTTCTCTGCTGATGTTATCAACCATTTCAACAGTGCTCTTCTGTAAAACAGACACCAGTCCACCAGAAACCAGACTAAACCCTCAGTCTTCTCTTTCACACCAGCGAGACCACATTCTTCGGCAGGCACTTCTGACAAAACTTTTATTCCAGACTTTAACTGGTTAATCACAGTGGTAGCTCCTAGTCTTTTGGGGGCAGTTTTTACCATTTTCAGACTGATACTTGTTCATGCTCAACATCATCAGTAATTAGTGTGCATTCCAACCACAACAGTGCTTGGAAGGAACACTGCAGAAGACAAACCTGACACAGCCCTCCTCTGAACTGCATAACAGCACAGAGCGGGACAACCAGCACTAGAACAGAATAAAAAGGAAAAAAATCCAAGATTTGGGAGTTTGTTTTTTGCGGTTTGCATTTGTTGGGGTTTTTTGTTCATGTTTTCATATTTCTGCCTTTTCATACAGCACTCTTCGGTGCCAAAGACAAGGAGCCTTTGCGAGAGCCCTTCACCGCTGCTAGATAAGGAGTGGCCAAATGTGTTGTCCTGCCTGTAACTACACTTTCTATTTCTGTTCTGAATCACGCTCAATTACAGATTATACCAACAGGGTGTATGTTTCTGGTGCTGGGTGCCAAAATTATTTTAAAGAGCAATGTAGCTCACTGTCATTAAGCCAAACCAAAACTCTGTCAGTGCCAAATGTGGCACCACTGCCAACAGTTGTCTACTGTTAGACTATACCACCCATTGTGGGATCGTTCTTCCTCTCTGTCTGTGCAATAAAGCGGCTGGACTCCATTCTCCTGGAGTGACACATCAGTGCTTTACTCATAACTGCAAACTCCTTTTTGGACAGGACAGAAGCCTGTTTTCCCCTCAGTTTTGCCCCATCTGACAATTCACTTAGAAGACTTTACGCATAACTGAGAACACAAAACTACACTTACAGAACTGGACTTACATTTTGACCTTGAAGCCCCTAAAAATAAAAATTCTATTATTTTATATGAGGACACAACTTCATCTCTTTTGCTGGTCTACCAGGATGCCCATTTTTTTCATTTTAATTTTACAGACTTCAAGAGAAATATCTTTTTCCCGTCAGCTTAAAATTAATATTGTAAGGGTAAAATCTGAAAAACTTGTGCACAATCAGCAAGTCAAAAGAGAACATAGAACACTGAAAAAACTGGTCCATAGCTTCTGGACTATATATGCTCCTTATCACGATTTATTGACAGTTCCAAAACCGCAACATCTAAAATTCCACAGTAATTTCCTATTTTAGAAACAAGGTAGTAGAGCAGTCTCCAAGACAGCACAATGCAATAACCACAGAGAACTGCAGATTTTATGCTGATAACCACTGCACTGCTTTTTATCCAAGTGCTTCGAAGTGTCTTACAAACATGATTAAGCCTTACCATGACTGGGAGATAAGCAAACGTATTAAGAGTGTTAGTCTGAAAACTGAGCAGCTGAGGCACTTACTGATGTCCAAAGGAGTTTTGCCTTTGACCTCCATTCAGGCAGGAATTAACAAGGAGCTCACTAATGAAACTGAAGAACCTGACGCAAATTCCCTGAGAACTGTCTGTACAGAACCCAAGTTCCTGACCATTGACTGATAGGAGCTAAGACAGTTTACACTCTGAATGGGTGCATGCAAAATGAAAACGCATCTTTGAAGTATTTGACAAATCGACACACAGGTACAAACTCATGTGTATTGCATTTATTATCAATCATAAAAAACTTATTTAATGAACTAAACTGGAAAAGTAAGCCAAAAGCCAACCTTTTATGTCATTTTAATAGAAATTTACATCAGGAAATTCATTTCCCTGGTTTGAAGTTAGAGATACATATAAAAATTGCATTCATTATATTGGATGCATTTTTGTGATCTTGTAACTGTAGAATAGCGTTAACTGTAATGTCCATTTTCATGTTATTTTTCATGTACGTCTACAAATTTGTAATCCCAATTCTGCTCGTGATTAATTGTTAGCCTCACAAAAGTCATTACTGAGGAACTTTTTTTCTATTAAATGTTGAAGAAAAAGATGACTGAATTTTATTCTTGGCATTGTCAATGGAATTTTAGAGCAAACAAGTCAGTTGTTAGCCTTCTTTTAAAAAGTCCCAAATATGGACAACATATAAACAGCCTTTCAGCTCTTCAGCAGCCCATCCACATCATTACAGAGGAGAATATGGTAGCTTGCAAGACGTATTTCATTTAACAGTCTGTCTGCACTGGGCAATCACTGCAGTGTTGTCCAGAGTTAGCAATGCCATCATATGAGTAAACTCTGCCAATGCAATAAATTTCCCTGCACAAAGGCACTCAGCACAAGTTGAGAATGTTCACACCAAGAGCTGGTACAAAGTTTTTACTGGATGTAGAAGAGAGTGGCTAAGTCTGCAGCTGTGCTTATTTAGCTTACATTAAACTGCCTTCCATACAGAGAGAAAACCTTAAATCCATTTGAAGGATAATAAATATATCACACTACTGTCCTGAAATTGCAATTTCTCTATTGTTTGGGGGAGGAGAGAGGGTGGAAGAGAGTGCTGGCCTGACGAATGGTGGCATTGACTTTTGGAGACTCCAACCACAACATGAAAGTAGGCAAATGCAAAGTTTTATGTCAAAAGTTTTTAAATTAACAAATCGGTCCTGTAATACTAAACCACAGTTTCCCCAGACAGATGCCAAATACCTGTTTACCTACACTGACGCGGACTTCACTCACACTCCCATGATTTATCTCACCCAAAACCTCAGCTGAAGCAACTGCTGACACATCTCATCCTCCTTACACATAGAGCTACGTTTGAAAGCTATGTTCAAAGCAGTGAGTGTAATTGTTAAAAGTCTCTGTGTTCTACACCAAGGCTTTGAGAAATTCCTTGCAGAATACATTTCAGATGCTTTGCATATCTAATATATGCTTAGTTTAGCGCAGTAAGTTTGAAGGAAGCATGAAGGAAGAACAGGAGCGTCCCACTTCCTTCTTCGTTACCTGTTAAGGGGAGGCTCAATGCCCCACGGCGTAGGCAGTGAATGGAGTCTTCTCCCAACAGGGAAGAAGATCCTCCAGTGCTGTGTGTATGGGGTGTAGGTGTCCAGGTGTGGGCGGTGGGGCTGCAGGGCGGCCTCTGCAGAAGAGTTCGGGCAGCCACAGCCGGCTCCAACCAACCCAGACAGGGCATGGCTGAGCCCCTCAGCCAAGATGGTGGTGCCTCTGGGAAACGTAGTTTAGGAAAGGGCAAAACAGCGAGGGATGAGGGGAAAGAAGTGTGAGAAACAGCCCTGCGAACACCAGGTTCACAGAAGGATATAGAGGAGGTGCCCCAGGACCAGGGTGCAGCAGGTACTTCCCTGCAGCCTGTGGAGAGGCCCACGCCAGAGCAGAAGTCCACACTGCAGCCCACGGCACACTCCACACTGGAGCCGGTGGGTATTTCCTAAAGAGCTGTACCCCATGGAGAAGGTCCACGCTGGAGCAGGGGAAAAGGAGGAAAGAGAAGCAGAGAGGGACTGTTGTGGACTGACTGCAACCCCAATTCCCCGTCCCCCTGCACCACTAGGCCGGGGGCAGAGGGAGGTGGAGGAGCCAGGAATGAAGGAGTAAGGTTGAGCCTGGAAAGGGGGAGGTGGAGAGGAGGTGTTTAGTTTTGTCTCTGCACCTCACCATCCAACTCTATTTTAATTGGCAATAGATCAGATTAATTTGCCCCAGACTGAGTCTATTCTGCCTATGAGAGTAACTGGTAAGTGACCTCCCTGTCTTCAGCAAAATCCACCAGCTCGCTTGCTCTACCTTCTCCCCTGCCCTGTTGAGGAGGCAGAGTGAGGGAGCAGCGGGGTGGGCACCTGGCAGCCAGCCAAGGTCAAACCACCACACCGAGAAAAGCCAAAACTGGCTTTGTCTTTTCCTTGTTATAACAGAATACACCGTACTGGCCTGTCTGTCCGGGTAGTAGTAGCGTCCAGACTAAAAGCCAGAAGCTCAGCTTATGGCATAAGCTGTCTTTCATCACTCTCATCTTTCAGCACACTGTCTGTTCATCAATGAAAAAAACAGAGTGAAAACTGTCAGGTGGCAGTATTTCCACATCTAAGGTTCTGAAATCAAAGAAAATTCAGATTTCTCTCTCGATTTTTGTATGTTTGTCATTGTTCTGCTGAAGTATGAAACACGGAGTACAGATGCATCTACCTCACTTTCTTGTACATACAGCTTGCAACCAAAAAAATGTATTCGTTCACAAGAAGATTTGTGCAACATGCCAAATTTACCAGAACAGCTCTTTGGGTATAATGCAATAGCCCTTTGGAATGCTTCCTCTGGAGTAAAAGCATCTTTTCCTCCTCTAAAGCCTGTTTTTTCACTTCTAAAACACCTGTGCCCACAACAGTAATTTATACTGGAATAACTACTACAGAGTAACTTACTTAGGATTTTGTATGTTTACCTCTAGAGTGACAAAGAAGCATGAAAGAACCAAGATTACTCTTCTAAAACTAAAGGACAAACTCAAGCCCCTTCAAAAAATGAAACAGCCGATTACTTTTGTGCTACATTTCATAGCATTGTATTTCAAACTATTAGAAGGTTACATCTGGTTTTTAAACTCGGTGTTTTAACCAGATCGGTTCCCAGACCAAGTTCATCCCCTGACCACCTAAGCACTTCCTGCCACTGTGAAACAGAGATCAGCAAAGCGGTGAGACAGACAACCAGGAGCACCAGGGGAAGAGAAGGTTGCTGTGGGAAGCTGGGTGGGGGGACCGGTGGGGAAGGGCTCCTTTGTGCAGCAGCTATCCATGATGTCATCTCAGCTGCTTCATGGAGTTGCATCCTTAAGTTTATCTGAATATTTGAAACACTTCACTGTGAAATAAAAGAAGATGTGCCACATCCTAGGAGGATTAACATAAAGAACAATGGTTACTATGGGAGGGAAAAAACAGATTTCTTGAGTGTGTAATATATTTTATGGAGGAGTTTGTACCCTACTTTTGATGTCCCTAAGCACTAGTCAATCCCCTATTTTAAAAATTCAACAGAAAGAGAGTAAAGAAATAGCAGAAAACAAAGTAAATGAAAAAAGCAATTCTGACTAACAAGCACTCTTCATTACTAGCCTATTTCACATACAATGTCTCTGTGAATTTTGTTAGTGGAAACACCGCCATTCCCTGCACACACACACAAACAAAAAAAAAAACCAAAAAACAAACAAACAAACAAACAAAAAACCCACAAAAAATACTTAGAACTAGAAAATCTAGAACTCCTGGTAAATTAGTAAGGATACATAATCTTCATATCCCCAATTCAAACATAAAACACATAGTTTTCTGGCAGAATTCACGCTAAACTCCTCCAGACATTCGGAGCACGCGCACAGGCAAACAGTATAGAATTTTTGAATCAGTAAGTCATTTGGAAGAATCTCCAGAAGTGTGCCAAGGCATGCTTCTGGTGCTGTGCCAAATTATGTGCTTCTGTTTGTGGCTTTCAAATCTGGATTAGACAGATGCACAAGCGTGTACTATTTGGCAAGTAGTGACAATAGCCTACTCTGAATTTAGTAATTCAAGCTTTACTTAGGCTTTATTAGGTGAAAGAAAAAATTAATGACATATTGTTTGAGCTCTGTCTTTTTATCCTTTTGCCACCTTCCTGCTCACTTGCCAAAGACAAGAAGCCCCTGTAATTCCAGAATGTCCTCTTCACGTAATTGTAGCACAGGAATTTCAAATGGAAGGTTCAAATGTCAAGTGCATTTAAAATGGCGCTTACATTTGAACTTGCTGTTATTCTAAGACATCTCAAAAAATCCAAAAGTCCCACTGTGGAAATCTCTAATACTTCAATTTCTGGCCACATCCATTTGGAAATTAGTAAAAGGCAAAATTATTTGGAATGTCCAAGTCATGTGCCTGGACTGTGCCATAGGTAAATACAGACTTTTGCACAATACATACCATGGATTCACAGGCTTACCATAACCAATACCCACAGAGCTCCTCCTGCTCTTACTTACTACCACAAGGTTGAATGACATACCTAGGGCAATACTTCTTGGTTCTCTACACTTCAGAGCTTGCAACATAGGAATTTCAAACAAGGCTTTATTCTAGATTCTACAATCGTTACAACGTTCTGAAAATAGCAGACTTTAATCTTCACTTAATCTGAATCTACCAGGAATATAAACAAAAGTGCCATCTTCTTCTATAAATCACATATAATATGTCATGCAAGGTCAATCCGTTTACAGCCTGTCACTTTCCTCAGTTTATAGGTAAGAATAATAGTCGAGTTACACATGGAAAAATGTGCAGAAACAAGGAAACTTTAAAAAAAGATAGAAAGGATTAGATACCGACAGTGGCTCATTGTTAATTGAGTCCCATGTGTGAAAGCTACAGAAAGATTAGTTTATACAGCTGCTGCTATTTGTCAAAACATTGCTAACAAGGTACACATGTTAAATCTGAGCGTCTCCTTTCAGTCCCTAAAAAAGAATGACCACACTAAATCCTATGACAAATATTAATTGACAAAAATCACTGTTACTTCCTGGGGAATTCAACTATTTCAGATTATTCTTCTTATGACAATAAGCACTTTTAAAACAATTTTCCATCAAATGAAAACTGAGTGTGTGGAGAGTACAGAGGTAGGAAAAGGAGGATGCTGAAGGTTAAATCCTGTTAAGTTTTCCTCTGTATCTCCAAATGTAAGTTTTCAAGGGCTGTTGTGAAGCAGAAAAAGTAATATTGCAGTCATTGCCAGTACAAGACCAAAAACTTTTTAAATCAAAGGCATCCATACCTCAACAAAAAGAATAGTGTTCTGAAAGTAATGGGTACTTGGGTTTATTCTGCGTTTTGACAAAACTCCCCCAAAAAACAGGAGGAATACAGATTAAATTAAACGAGGAAACTCTACAACTACGAAACGCAGAGAACAAAGTAGTCTAGAGCAAACCTCCGATGCTGCTGTGCTAGGTCGGGTTACATGGGTGGGCTACATTGCTAAGTGGCAGCTGGGTACTTCAAAGGGAGCCTGCTAGAAGCTGCATCTGAAAAGCAACACCATCACCCTCCCCTGACACATGGCCTGCCTCATCCCTGTCACTTGAGCTGGAAAAGAGCTATTTGAAAGGTCAGTGTTGACCGCTCCCCTGTTCACATTGCTATTACAAGGATGGGTGTATTTACATGGTATTTTGTAGGCAGCCGTACGCAAGCCTTGACTGTGCCCTGAGCCAGCTGGCCAGAACCGAGTGTCTTGTAGTTGCTACGACGTGCTTGGCTGGCTCAGAGCGTAAAGAAAGTTTGCTGGGTCTGCTTACAAAATGCCATATAAGTAAGTCCTAATCTTGCTTCAATTTTCTTAATGTTAACTACTGTCTAATCCACTTTAGCTCAAAGCACTTTCCTGCAAGGTGAGCTCAGACTTCTTTGTGTAAGAATTAGAATGCCATGAAGATGCCCAGCTACAGCACACTTCACAGCAGTGTGCAGAAACATCCTTAAAAACGGAACTGTGCTTTGCCTTCTAAAACTGGATGCCAGTAAGATCGTACCACACAAGGCTAATGCAAAAGGCAGTCTGCTGGCGTCTCAGAGAACCAACAGGAAGCACACTGATAAATGTGGGCAAGAAATCAGCCCTAACTTTCAATAGTTGGGAACGCAGTAATACAGCCCATTTGAATGGGCACAGGGACCAGACACTGGATGTTAGAGTTTCCTTTTCAATTTGCCATTGATTTTTTGTTTGGCCTAAGGAAAGTTGCTTAATAGCTTCACTGAAGAAACTGTGTTTTCAGACCTCTTGCTGACTATCATACACACTTAGACCTTTCAGTAGCTTCAGTACACTTAGACCTGTCTTTGGTGTGTCTGCACAACTCTGCCATGTTTGGCTAAACTTTTTTTATAATATAAATTATGAAAGTTTTTCATCTTTCTACATGTTGGGGGAGGGGGAGTTGTTCAGGAAATTAAATATTTCTTGTATTGAATTCCAGTCTGCCCAGTAAGAAAGTAATATTAAAATAATTGCACAGTTATGGCAAGGAGAAAGGAAAAACATGAACCACAACAAATAACTCATATTCTACATACACAAAGAACATTCAGATTTAACTTCCAAAAAACCAAAAAAATAATTATACCTATAATGCATCTTGCGCAATTGGGTTGGATCCCTAAACATTAAGACTTCCATTGTTACAGAAAACTTGCTGTATATTAGTCTCAATTATACTCATTTCAAACTTACAAGCAGCTGCCTCATTTAAATATGTTGAACAAATGTTAGCAAGTAATCCAGGTAGACAATAGTGGCTATGACACTTCACAGTTGAACTCTGATGTATGTGTTCTAACCTTGCTTACGTACCTGCACAGCTAATGGTAAAAATTGCACTGGTTCCACACAGCACAAATGCCAGGTTACTGTAGAAAGTTATTATCTGCAATTTACAGTTCTGCTGCGTCAGAAGGAAGAAGTGGTAAATAAATACAACAAGAATAAAGTCACGAAACACAGAACTTAAGTGCTCTTTATGTGGTCACATGAACACAACAGACAGTGGTAAACCCCCCAAAACCAAATTTAAGTAACAATTATCATGAAACCAAAAGAATGTACAGCAATGATTTTACCCTGTAATTCTTATTGGATGTACTGCATCAATGGCATACTTTAACTTCACTTTCCTAGCTTGCTGCTAAGCTAGGAACATGGATGTAATTATAGTTGTTGGCTTCTAACTCTCTCTGTAAACCATCCAGAGATAAACTGCTATTAGCGAACATACACACTTTACAAATAACCGTGTTTTGACAATATAGGTAAAGGAGACAAAAAGATCTAAAAACACCAAAAGGAAAGTCAACCACAGCAATTATAAAAGATCATGCCGGGAAGCACATGGTCAGTTATGGCTTACATGAATTTGCTGCAGGCTGAAAGTTCATTTCATTCACATGAACAAATGCATTCACATTATAAAGCAGTGGGTTCTTAAAAATCTGGACTTGCTTAGATGCCTCCAATTTCTCATTTTTCAACAAATGTGTATGCACACTACCTGCCATGCATGTTCAAATATTTTTGTGTAGCAAAAAAAAGTGTCTTCAACTCGTAAAGTCTGCAATACAGTTCTATTTTCATACCGTTATCTGGATTAAAGCTGTGCCAGAGTCATGCTCTTGTGGTTTCCAAGACTAACCTCTTAAGTGTTCTGATAGAAATAAACTCTTGAATTGTGTAAATTTTTTCCCTCTACAGAAAGGTTGAACTGCCTTGCAAAAGGACTGTCCATGCCACCCAAACACTTTTTGTCAATGAACACTACACTAATAATCTTCACCATTTCTTACAAGCCCCCATGTACTTTTGTAATTAAATATTTAATTAAAAAGGCTATTAAACACACTGTTCAATATGATTCCATGGACAGTGGATAACTTAAATGGGTAATCTGTACACTACAGATTGAAAAACACTCTCTTAGATATTTTTGCTTCTAAAGCCTATGTAGTCAAAACCAAAAACTCATAGCTGTGTCTGAAGAGTTTTGAAATTAAAAAACGGATGAACAGGTATTGCCATTTTAAAAAGACTATGAATTTATTAATAAAATTAAATGAAAGATTGCTCTAAAGAGAATTCATAGCAACATTTCTTAGGGTCAGAGACTTTTAGAAATTATCCTATTTGCACCGATAGCAATGACTGCATAGCAAGAACAAGCACCATCTACTGAACTCTCAAAGAGTACCAGGCATTCCCACCAGAACTCAGTAAAGTGAACTCATCCTTTAAGATTATACATTAAGTTTTAGTTTGTTTATTTTCTTTCAAACAAGTAAAATTTATTCAAAAACTATTTCATTTCCCTCTTAGTAAAGTTGAAAGCATAGCTGTTTTTATCTACAACGTCTCCTGCTATCTAGTTTGATGTATTAAGTTTTTTTAACAACTAGCAAGCTTAAGAAATTTAGGTGTTCACTACAATTAATAAAAATCTATTTTTCTAAAGTAAAACCTTAGCTGCATTCCAGAGTTTCTTCTACTGCCAGGCATTTTGCTAACTATCACGGGAAAAATTAGTTAAAAAGTTAAAAGAAAAAATTAAAAAGCTAAACATTTACAAGCATGAGAGAAGCATTTCTCCACTGACTTTAGATTTTAGTGCCAGAGGTAAGACACACAAATACGATAGTTGTAAAGAATGTGACAGAAAATATATCTATCCCTATAGGTGCAGGGAATCCAAAACATGGATGAGATGCTAGAACTATAGTGCATGCACTGCATCATTGATACAGACTCCCATTGCTTTTGGACTTCAGGGAGGTCTTAGTCCCCCCATATAAATGACCCAGCTGAGCTGCCAAGTTCTTTCTCTTATATTTTCTACAGCAGTTTTATTATAAAATCTGTTCTGCAAGGGACAGTGAATAACAGCTTGTTTCCATCTTCAGCTGCACAGCGCAAGGCATGCAGCAAACACATGCATGAGATCTCCAGACTATGCATCAAATGAGCCCAGCCCTATGGCTCCACACACTCCTGTGTGTAATGAAACCAGGCCCACAGGAACTGGGAGAGAACCAAGGTAAGGCAGCAGCCTATTGTCCCTTCCACACCAGACCTCCAAGTAGAAGCCACAAAAAATGTTCAACTCCAGCTGCACCAAGTGCTACCACAGCTATGCAGATGTTCTCTGTTCTTAGAGGAGAGCAAAGGAAGTGGACTCTACTCTTCCCAACACAACCACCATCTGCTTTTGGTCAGGTTTCTTTCTTCCTTGCAGTCTTACCAATTGACCATCCACTGTTCCGCAATGAATGCCAAGTGAACTATTTGAATGTACTACTTTAGTTAATTCACCCAGAGACAAAAATTAGCACAGACTCAAAGTGCAAGACCCAAAATACCTTAAAACTTTACTGAAGAACTTTCTCAGTTTCCAAAATCTCCAAAAGCAAGACATTGACAGTTATCAACCTATATGCCAGAGGTCTCTTCTGGTATCTAACAATACCTCGCTATCTGTAGTCTGGCACACAAACGTCATACAACACAGGTGAAGAATGGCAGTAGCAGCACACAGCTACATATAGAAGTTTCTCTCAAGTAAATAAAAATATGCAGTAAGGGAACAGAGAAGAGACACAATATACACAGAGAGTTGCTGCTGGTAATAATCCACTTTATAGCAGCAGAAAACAGTATTACTTTTTTGCTGTTTTCTTTTAGCCCAGATAAAATGTTTCCTCAGAGTTTTCTTTAACAGTCATGAGCTTATCACAGTTGGTGCAACAGATGTTGGTTTCTACGAAGAATGACCTGATCCTGTAAAACCTGCTTTCTCATGTGCAGACCCTTTGAAATCAGTGGGATTTATGTAAATAGGGATTTGCAGGATTAGGTCTACAGTCTAGAGAGTCTGCAGTACTTCAGTCATACGTGTTCTAGTTCTGTTGCCTGGGAACCCAATACACTGGAATAGCTCCTGAACAGGAGCATCGTTTACAGAAGCAGTATGAATCTGAACACAGTCCTTACAACATGAATTCAGCCTTATATCTATATACTACTGTAAAACAATCTCTCCCAAGTCAAATGAGGTTCAAAGAGATCAGACCTGATCTATATGAATGTGTAGAATACAAGCAGAGTGCCCCTTGCATTTACAAAACTGGGAGAAGGGGAAAAAATAAATTAAGATTCTTTTTTCCTTTATTTTTTCGTTTTTCCTAAATGGAACACAACATTAGATATGCATATTGTCTTCTCCCAACAACAAAACCCGGAGATGCAAACATTTCATATACAGTAACTTTGGGTTACCATGGAGATGGATGAAGACAGACTACTATTCATAAGTCGACAGACCCGTCTAGCGCAGGGGTTTCAAAATCAGTGCCACTGGCAATGGAGATGACATCTTCCACTGCCCGCTCCTCACACCTACATTTGGGCACTCTCCGCTGCACCCCCTGCCCACTCCTCCCTAGCCCCATGTGCGTTGTCTTCTCTCATCTCACCCACTCTCTGCATCCCCCCCCAGTTTTTGGCAGGAGCTGGGTTATTGCTGAGGTTTCCATTGGCAAGGAGGCACACAGAGCCCATGGCCACCAAGCAGTCGCTGACAAGACACCAAAAAAGCTGATGAGTAGCTGCTTCTGTGGAGACAACTTACTCTGGGAAGCTGGGAAATGCTGGCACATTTACTCATCACCTGTGATGACCAGCAATGCAGTTACTCTGCCACTCAGGTGTCTGCCACCCAGGCAATGAGAAATATACCAGCATGGCACTGGTGAGGCTGCACCTTGAATCCTGTGTTCAGTTTTGGGCCCCTCACTACAAGAAGGATGTTGAGGTGCTGGAGCGTGTCCAGAGAAGGGCAATGAAGCTGGTGAGGGGTCTGGAGCACAAGTCTTATGAGGAGCGACTAAGGGAACTGGGGTTGTTCAGGCTGAGAGGAGATCTTACCGCTCTCTACAACTACCTGAAAGGGGACTGTGGCGAGGTGGGTGTTGGTCTCTTCTCCCAAGTAACTAGTGATAGGACAAGAGGAAATGGCCTCAAGTAGCACCAGGGGAGGTTTAGATTAGGTATTATGAAAAATGTCTTCACCAAAAGGGTTATCAAGCATTGCAACAGGCTGCCCAGGGAAGTGGTTGAGTCACCACCCCGGAAGTGTTTAAAAGACATATATATGTAGTTCTTATGGACATGGTTTAGTGGTGGGCTTGGCAGTGTTACGTTTACCATTGAACTTAATGATCTTGAAGGTCTTTTCCAACCTAAATAATTCTATGCGCCACCTTCAAGTAGGTCACATGTTACGAGTGATATGGAAACCAACCTTGAGAGTCAAAGTGAGCCATCCTGGTCAATAACATACTGGGATGTGTGCCAAACACCATTTGCTCAAACTGGAAACTACGTATCAAACACGAGATCAACGGACACAGACTCATACCAATATACTATTATTAGAAAATAAAACACATGTACACCTGACAGAAGTTGAAATGAGCCTGCTACGGTTACTCAAATAAACATGTTTTTCCAGAGTAGGTCCATATCATCCTGTGGGGAACCCACAGCAGTGGTGTAATAAAACCACATGAAGATGCTAGATGAATGCAGTTTTGCTGCTTTCAGGACCCATCTGAACTTGCAAATTCTATGCAATGTGTAGACCAATCATTAAATTCTGTTCTGTGCATTCTGACACTTTTTTCCAGGGCATTACAATGAAAGCCAGGGACTTCATACATATATTTGTTACAATAAAACTCATTAATCGCTGCTTTACAAAATACATCCCACAACTATTAGTATTCAGCAGTTATATTTACGGGATTTAATATTGTTGCTTTACAGTGTCTCTTCTTAACTGCGTCTGTTGGTCTCAGTCATGGGGTGCCTATCAATGGCAAGAGAAGTGTCATGAGCACAGGGAAGACAGAATGTCTCATTATACCGTAATATAGAATTTAAGAAAAAGTCTATGTATAGCCCTCTCTGTAGGCTCCTCACCAGATGGAATAGGGAGTTCTGTGTTAATGCTCATTCTACTGTGAAAAGCATCAGCAAGCCCAAGTTACCATTAATATGGCTTGAATTCTGACAAAGTCAAACTGGCTGGACTATATTTTAGAACACTTTTATCTTACTGCAATAGGATAATGTGTTCTAAGACTATATACTGCAGGTACATACGACTCTTCTGCTGATTTAACCTAGGCTCATAAGCTAATGCTCTGCACCATGCTTCAATTTAATTACTGCTGAACAATGCAGGAGAACAGCACAAGACTCCAGAACAGCACCAAGAGAATTAGTACGCCCTTCTGATCAAAGAAAACTAAGCAGGCTATGCCCAGGAAAGCAATTACAAAACTGCAAAAGTCTGAGAGAAAGTTTGGGTGATTTCATTTGCTCATTATTTGAGAAGTCAAAGCTCAGAAAAGGAGCAAATTTGATCACTGCATTAACATCACTGGACCCTGAGGTTACAAAGGACATCAAGAGATCACCTGAACCACCTCTCTGCTGGACAACTTGATCAAGTAGGTGCTTCCTAAACCTGCCCTTGATAAAAATAACACATTCTCCTCTCCCAGTCGCTACTGCCCTCATCATTGGAAAGTTACTGTTGTTTTTTCCTTGAACACAATCTTTCCTGATGAAACCTTAAGTCTTTACTTCTTGTCCTATCTATAAGGAAGGCTAATCAGAAATGTAGAAAGTTTCCGGATACCTCCAAATAATCCACACTTCTTTTTCTCATGTGCAGCACCCAAAACTGGACAGCATCGAACACCATTACAACGTAAATCCCTTCAGTTGGACAGAATTAGTGGTGTGCAACTCCTTCCAACAATTGTTGCAACTTCATTCCAGGTCCTGGCTTACACTACTGAATCATCAGTATCATTATTTGACTCTGCAATGATCCTAGTCCTACACCTGAAATATGTCTTTGAACGCACATGCTTTACATCACGCAAGTGTTGGAGGACAAACAACAGATTAATTGCTGGCCCTAATGCTGTGTTTGTGAGTGCTAAGAAGTCATTCCAAATGTTCCAAAAAGGATTAATGCAGTATAACAAGTCTATTTAATTACTGAAAGACCAGTGATCCTCATTTTACTATAAGCAGCTTTTCCTTTATTGGGAGGCTGTAAATAGAACAGAAATCATTACAGGACAACTATAACTCTTGTCCCATAATATTCAAGTTATAGCAGCAATATAGTGAAAAATACATGGAAGGCCAGGGAGGACTATATATGCACAATGCATTTGTGTGTGACTATGCAAGATTAGGCACATGTATTAAAATACAACAGCACTCCTCACTACAGTTAAAATGCAGAAACAGTTCTTATGCTGTATGTAACAATGTGATATCTGTTTCCTTAACTAAAAAACAATTAAGCCAGTTAAAGTAATTACACATAGCTTTAAAAAAAAAATTCTCTCAGGTTTAATAAAACCAAAGAATTTCATGACTCCTACAACATAAGCCTTTATAGATGACTGAACTGCAGGCAGTGAACTCACCTGTGAATGCATATATGGTAAAATCACAACTTAATATAGATTACTTTAAATTATGTGTCTGAATCTAGACAGCCCAATCAATTTTCCAATTCTCCTTTCTGCACAAGCTGGTTATACTTTAACTGGAAGATAAACAATAGAATAACTTCTGATGTTAACCCGTGGTTAGCTGTAAACAGCATTGTTTCAGTATCGCCAGGGGCAAGTGTATGGACAGACTTCTTTTCATTCTTATGAATTAATGTCATTTCCCACTCTGAGAAGTAGACACAGTAATCTTGTTGATGCTGATGTTATAGCTGGCTCATTACCAACCCTGAAGTATCATCATAAGGGAAGGAGTTAGGAAAGCAATGACTTAAGGAGTAAAAGCAGATGGCAGACTGGGTCCAAAAAGCACAAGTTACTAAGTAAGTATTTAGGAAAGTTTCGGTACAATCAGTGGGGGCTTCAGGCAAAGGTAGGCCCGCCAAGACAAGACCCTGGACCCTTACAAGTCAATGGTCCCTCCCTCCGCTGTCTCACAAACAGACCTGTCCAAGTCTGGGAGATGAAACAGGATGACCAGCATATTCCAGAGACAAGCATGCTGTTACATTACCTTGGGTTTCATCTCACATCTCAGCCCAAACTCCTGACCCTGCAGCCTCCTCCCCTCTGACCTGACACTTCACTGAAAAACCTGGGCCTGGAGCGGAGAGCGGGATGGGGAGCCAGACTGAACTGAAAGGCCGCTGCAGATGCCTCCTCCGCTGTGGGCCAGCTGGATGAACATACATACAACTGCCCATGATAACTATTTCTTTCACCTTTCTGTTCAAGGTATTTTTTTCCCTTCACTGTCTCAGGGGAAGCTCTCCAAGCACACCAAAGCCCCTGCACCATGGTCCCATCCTCCGGGGCCAGCCCTGCCCAGGGCTCCTGCAGACCCAGGCACGGGTGACCCGAGGAGCGCTCCCACCACAGACCAGGTCTCCTGTGGCGGGCCAACAGGAAGACCTGTTTCTCCCCAGCACCCTCTCCCACGGAGCGGTACCACCGCAGGGCTTGCAGTGGAGGAATGCTTTGTGCCGGCCCTCCCTGCTTGGGCAAGTTTCTTCCGTTCGGGCATGAGAAAACCGGGTAAGACATTTCTTTACCACGCAGAGCCCACTCGGGGGCTGGGCGCCAGCACACGGATTTTGCTTGCAAAGAAACACAGGAAGGGTTATAACTCTCCAGCCAGCACGTATCAGTATTTCGCAACCCTCACTAAAGCCAGCGGTGCTCTCTCTCCCTGGGACCGGAGGCACAGGGAGACCCGGCAACCTGCCTGCGGGCACCTGGGGCACTGCAGCAGGGCTGGGGGCCAGCACAAGGATTTTGAAGTCTTTGCATCTAAACATTGAGCCATACTTTGCATTGTCATCACAGTGATAGCATTCAAGCTCCTTGCGTCAGCATTCCCACCCGCTTCCTTCAGAGGAGCTATCTAACCACAACTGAAAATCACACCTAGATTGTGGAGTTTCACACTGAAAGAAGAAGTTTGGTCATTCACAAGTGCACAGGAACACCATATGTACACATACAATCTGATTTTTTTTTTTCTTTTTCAAAACAAAAGACTTGACAAAGAAATCAGACAGACTGCGGAAATGTAAACCTGATTATGTACTGACCTGATGAGCGTATGGTGCCATGAAAGAGAATATGTTTTAAATTAAGTCAATTTGATGGAGTACTTCTACTCACGTGAGCAAAGTTTTCAGGCTAGGGCCTTAAATTAAGAACATGTCAATTATCTGATGACCACTGATTACAAATTTACTTGTTTTATAATGGTACCAGTACTAACATATGAGCTTTCTTAACCCAGCAAGGCTGTATCGTGCCATCAGTTTTTCAACAGATCCAGTCACTGATTTCAGAAAGTACTGCTTCCTAAAACGGTGGCACAACGCAGCAGATGATTAGATCTAATACCCATCTCAAAAAACTAAACTGTCCTAACAGTCAAATTGTAGGTAATTATGGGAAGCACAAAGCCTACACCAAGAAGCTGACATTAGCATCAGGGACATTGACAGTAGGCAGCCTGTCGGGATATGACTCCTGATGACTCCCCCCTCACCAAGAGTAATTCTTAAAAACAAGTAATTTCCCCTAGAAACAAAGCATTTCGCACACACAAAAAAAAAAGGGGGGGGGGGGCAGAAGACAAAGATTGTTCTTTCTCCCCTTTTGCTAAATTTAGATACTGCATCAAGCATAGCATGTAAAGTCCTTTGGCTTTATAGACCACGGTTGCTCTTGAATACAATCTGGGTCTTTAAGAAAACAATGTTCTGGAACTAAAGAAATCAAATAGCCACTTACGATACTGTCAGGAAGTGCTCTCCATTTCATGTCAAAAAATTACTTTGATCACTCTTTTTTCCTAAAAACAGAAGTGGTGTGCATACACATTACATTTTCATCACAAAACATTTTCAAAGCAGAACCTTCCTCCCGGTACATCCCACTAGAACAATGCTCAGAGTGAGACAGGACTGACGAAGACTGATGGTGTTTGCCCTTGAAAAAGGTAGCGAATCGCTCCACCCTGTACACAAAGAAATGCCCTGCAGCCTAAGAGAGGATGGAGTTTCCCTCCAGCCCCTAAAAATCCTCCCACCACCGTTTCCACTCATAAAGGGCTGTCAATTTGTCCCCGTCGCTGTCAGCAGACAAAAGGTGGTGACATCAGAAGCACATCCAAGGGAGGACACGGCTGCTCCGGAGGGACACCGCGAAATCCGCTGGGGTGTAAAGTCGGAGCCAAGGTCTTCTTGTCAGCGATTACCACAAAGAACCGGAGGAAGGGGCATGGCTGCTCAACAATGGAGAGGTCAAGCAGTCTGCAGCCATTTCATGACCCAGACAAGTCAAGGTCAAGAGATTCAGGTAGCAACTTGGCCCGGGCATGAGTTACAGCACAAATGAATTGTTTTAACAAATCGGCTTTGGTCAATTAAACCTAACAAGACATGTTGCATCACATAGCAGGGTTCTTGACACTAAGGCCAGGAGCTGAGGCCAGACTCGTAAAACACATCTTTTAACATGGCATACAAATTTAAGGTAATCCATCCAGAAACTGCAGATGTCAGAATAATAAAATACAAGTTGTCTTGACTAGGAGATGTTTTCACACTTTTAAATCAGGGACACTGCCGTGTAGTCATCCTTTCAATACGTCTAGCATCATTTTCAATGGCATTAATCATGCAATGGAAAACTGATGGTGCAGTAAATATACTTGCTATCTCTCAGACACAAGGCACTTCCGTAATCATCTTCTAAGCAAACCCTGCATTTGCTTGTTAGTTGCTTCATCAAAAAACCCTAAAAATGCTTTGGCATTTTAGAAGCCAATGTAATTCACAGGCAAAAAATATATACTCTGTAAATATTTTAATTATATTTAATTTCTAAAGATGTGGTGTTTGTAATTACTGGATTCTAATGTGTGCACATTTCTTTGCTTCTATGTTAAAAAAATGCGTTAAGTCCTATCACATCTTCCCAGAACTTAGCTTATGAAGGATATGGCAAGATAACTGACAAAAAGTTAAAATACAATGCTAGACTTAAGATAAATAGTTCAACTTATCTTTCACTTGTTTAAATTCATCCTTTATGAAAATACGTATAGTAATTCAGGTTAATAAAAACTTGAAGATTGGAAAGACAAATATATAAACCATATGATCAAGACCTAAACGTTTAAAATTCTCAATTGTCAAATAACTGCAAATAATATAGAATATACATACTTCTGCACAGCATTTGCATCAAACCAATATCAGAAAACTTATCTTTTTTCCCTAATTGCTCAACAGACACAGTGAGTTTCTCAAGCAGAGTTCACTAACGGTTCATTTTTTCATTTGCCTTTCCTGTTAGCTCTCTAAGGAAGAAAAAGGGAACCATTTTGTTCAATTTCCATGTGTATTCTTTCAGGGGGGAAATAATTAAAAGCCCACTTAAAGCCACAGAGATGCCTTTAGTGAAGGTGCCTTTATGTAAGGACACTGGAAAACATAAAAGTTTCCCTTTCTGCTCCGGAGATCAGCGGTTACTGTTAAAAAGTGCAGGGTTTCTCTGAGGGAAAAGAATGCTTAGTGGTTGAATGGGCTTCACCTAGACTTTCACACCATGTTTTGCCCAGTGCCGTATCACGGCAACTTCTCCTTACTTCGATTCTATTTCTTAGAGTAAAAAAAGTAGCTTAAAAGGTCCCAAACACTGTAAGCAGTTAGGAGGAAACTAACATTAAAATGACTCCAATGTTCCTATAGTTTGAAGTCCCCTTTTTGACTTGAGCAGGGGCATGGGGGGCAAGAGTGATGCAACACACAGGAGTCACGGAGCACAAAGGCAAAAGCTCTGGTCCTCGGGCTGGCTAAAAACATCCAAAATGCTATTACTGATAAACACACTTTAGACTATCAGCCCCTCCTCAGAGGGGCCCCTCCCTCCCCCACAAAAGCCAAGTCTAAAGTGCCGATCTCCCACCACCTGTGAAAAAAAGCTAGAACAAAAGTCACACGCCAGTAAAGAGGTTCCTAAGAAATGGCTAAAGAAATACATTTCTTTAAAATAAAATAGCAAAATATACTTCAGAAAAGGAAAGAATCTCTCCAAGAGAAGAGTTTGGTGGGGGGAGAATGTAAGAAAGAAATCTTTTTATAAATAAAAAGGAGGGGGAAAAAGATTAACAGCTGTGCTAGAAGAATGTTCTCAACTTCATACACAACTCTCTGCTCCCAGACAGTACAATATACACACCCATATCAAGTCCCTTTTCTCTTGGACATAGCTAGCAATCTAAACTTTACTTCCCCTTTACTAGCTTCTGAGCCTTTCAAACCTCGTCTAGTCCAGGCTTCACTGCCCTGAGCCAGGTTTTTAGTAACTGCTTCTAGGAGTACCACGAGAGTTAAAAAAATGAAAATAAAAAAGGAGAGATGGAGTAAAATCACAAAATCTCCCTATAATGAATGACATCTTGTTTGACATCCGCCAAACAAACTGGCTAATCACACAGACCTTCTCCCTTTTTCACATTCACTTAGCATCTGGCAAGTGTTTCCCGATAAGGGATTTCTTCTCCATCCCACAGTGGAAGGAGCAACCCTATTCGGTTAAGTTAGTCATTTAACTTGATCTTGAGATCATCCTAACCCGAGTGATTACAGCAAAGCCACACACCACCTTGCTGTTGAGTCTGGAACGTTAAGGCTTTAGGAATCCTCTTGGATTACTGTGCTGGGCACTGTAGTACGCTGCCCCAAGGACCAGGGCTTTGGAGGGCCGCTAGTCCTCGAGACGTCTACGTTGCTCTACTAGCAGCAGGGAGGAGGAGGAGGAGGAGGAAAAGCAGGGAAGAAGAGAAAGCTAGAAAAAGAAACGGACTTGACAGCAATCTCATGCAATTAACTTTAAAATCCAACCTGCAGTAGTATTTAGTGTTTAATTATTTTAATGAAGTTTTCACAATTACAATGAATTCAATATGCATGAAAATTAAGAAATTTAAAACATAAATCTCTGCTGTTATTTCGAGTATTTCCTTTATGAATTAGTGGCCTTATTTATAGTTTTAAAGCTTTTTTTTTCCCCCAGTATTGTTCTTCTGTCTGAAACTACCGTGAAGCAAGAATCTTCTGTTTTCTTTTCTGTTCTTCTCTCTACTTTATAGCTTCTTGCCATCTATCTAAATGTCATTCATCAATTAATACTGACCTCTAAATTTTCAACTAGTTGCACAGAATTTATTTAACCATAAGCCTCTTTT
Organism: Phaethon lepturus; assembly: GCF_000687285.1. Taxonomy (NCBI): domain Eukaryota; kingdom Metazoa; phylum Chordata; class Aves; order Phaethontiformes; family Phaethontidae; genus Phaethon; species Phaethon lepturus. The sequence continues at coordinate 1,398 of NW_010551173.1, read as the reverse complement.
GTCTTAAACACAATTAATGTCATTTAACCCTGTGAAAATGATGGCCCTTTGTGTATCAGGTAAGAAAAAAACAGAAGGAGCTGAAAGCTCCTTCCTAAAATGTATATATATTTTATTCCTGAATGCAACAGTAAAATTAAATACGGGAAGTTCCCTTTTCTTTCTCATGAACCTGTCATATGACCCTTAACCCTGTTCTGAGGAAAACTAAAATTAAAAAGAAAAAAAAATACATTTTGAATGCTTCAGAAGTACTGTCCAAACGATAATTCACATATACACATTCTGAAAAATTAAAATGGATGGGTAACCTTTTTAAATGCTTTAATATTCTACATCTTTATAAACAAAGTATCTATAATCATCAATTTAAAAACATTATTATGCCCGTATATATACCAAACCAACCTCTATCTCCTAATGACAAATGTCTTTCCTGCCTGTAATTTTCAGCACAGCAGAGGTACTCGACAAAGCAGTCATCCAAAATTTTACATCAGAAAACTAGAAGAGAAATCAGTACAGTGCCTTTTTCAGCTGACACAAAAAGTTTTTACGGCTACATTTTCCCCATGCTGCATTTTCCGTTTGTGTGGAAGTGCTCAAAGTAATTCAAAGTTTCAAAAAGGTTTACTATTCCCCATCAGATTCTTAAACTACCAAAAGCTCTTCTCATCTGAGAGCAGATAAAATAAAACCTCATACTTTTGCTTCTGCACGGGCCTTCTGATTCAAAATTGAGATTTAGCGCAAAGGATCAGCATGCCATTTCGCTGTGTAAGTAACAAGCTCCTACAGCACCTAGTCGCCTATAGGAACAGGCAGTAAGTAATAAGCTCTATTTCCTGACGTTCCCAGTGTAATTAATAATTTGCTGTGTCAACTCCAACAAATCACCTTGTACCTTGACACATCCTTCTGCAAAACAGGTAAAATGTTCTACTGTATGTTCCCATGTCAAGTATTCAGAAGGAGGCAAACCACTGAAGTTAATGAAAGTAGGAACAATCAGCAATTCAGTGGATTGATTGATTCTTCTAAGCCCGTTATTTTTTTATTAATTGTACGTGGAAGCATCAGTGCACACAAGAAATGCAAACCCTCGTCCAAAATCCCTTTGGGTGGTGTGACACTTAGACATATGACCACTACATGACTTACAAAGAAAGGAGACTGTTTAAAACGTAATTTTGATTGCGAGTTTAAGTGGAATTTCTTGTACTTACAGCACACTAGCCAAAATAATTTTACTTATCATTTTAAAATATAAGAAGTATTATTATAATATTACTACATCATCAGTTTTCCGTACTTAGTAAATGAAAACTGAAGTATAAGCCAAAATGACTACACAAACCTATTTCAAAATTTGAGCCCTCCACAAAAATAAACTCACGA
>NW_010551172.1:5800-38962 GCF_000687285.1 Phaethon lepturus | reverse complement strand
GGTGGGCTCCGCCGGGCGCTCCCCCGTACCGCGGCTCCGGCGCGTCGTCGTCAGAGGGACCGGGAATCCTCCTCGCGTGATACCTTCATCAACACGAAGGGGCACACGAAGGGGCGTCTCAGCGGTGCCACGGGCACTTTCATCGCATTAAGAGGGTTTGGTCCCCGTCCCCCGCGCCAATCAAGGCAAAGCCTGTACTGGGATTTCTGGATCGGTGCTCTCAGGCACTCAGAGGGCATTTTTGAAGTGTTCCTCAGTCAGGCAACACTCAAGAGTGGAAATAACACCAAAACTTGTACGTAGGGGTGTCCCTCTGTCACACACACGAGCCCTGCATGCCCCATACACCATTAGGAGTCATGCTGCCGTTGCTTGCTCTTTTTTAAATTTTCAAACTCAATTCAGAACCCCAGACCAGGGGAAGGACTCACACAGACTTCAGCAGGCTTTGGACCCTAGACTCTTGGAACGAGTTTCAAATTCCAGCAGCCTTTTGTTTATCCAAGGAAGATAAACTAAGTGGGTTTTCAGACAAGATCTGGAAAACAGCAGGTCTTTGCTCAGAAGGGACATTAAACATCCTGTGACACTTTCCATGAGAACAAAGATAAAATGGGACCTTTTCTTACCCTTCCCAAACACTGTCACCAGACAAGGGCTGCCTGGGTCCTGTCTTTCACCCAGGACCTTGCTGCCTTTCAGCACTGCTATAAAGAGCAAGTGCAAAGCCGCCCGGAGTGCGGGAGCAGAGCCGAGGAGAGGGTGGCAGGGAGGCGTTTGCTACACTGCCCTTCCAGGGCAAGTTCAAAATCCTTCAACGTAAGGATGGGTAAGCATGGCAGCTTCGGGCTGGATCACTAATTGGAAAAGACTCCCCTTTCCAGGTGACAGAGCTCTCTGTACAGAACAGCGGCACGAGGCAGCTAGGAGAGACCGGTCTGCTGGTGTTTCCCCCTCCTCCTGCACCCCGGGGTGCAGCTGCGCACTGGGCAGCCCACACCAGCTACGCACAGCTTCCCCAGCGCCAGTACTCCCACCGCGGCTGTAGAGAGAAGGGGGTAGGTTTTTCCCCACCAGCTGCGTGGGTAACAAAAACTTGTTCTTGAACAAGAAGGAAGGGCAGCTCTTACTTTCTTGGTGAGTTTTTTTATTTTTTTTTCCCCTCCATTTTACAGTTCTGTAGTACTTTGGAAAGATTTTTAACCTTACCTGGCAGCGCCTCTGACAACTCCCCATCAGCAACGGCAGCGGTTATCTATGTTGGCTGCTGACATTTTGACGCCTGGGTCAACAACAGGTAATGGTTTCCTGTGTGGAAAGAGTATGGTCAGCGCACCAGAGAACCACGTCGTGTATTGTACATACCAGGAACACACAGAGGGGCAGTAACACTGCTCATACTCTGCTGACCTGGCCATTGGCACTATAACAACTTTAAAACACACTTTTGTGCTATTTAAATTTTATATAAATTCATTTTTGTCACTGAAGTATTACAAACTAGATATCACCAAAACAGTATACATGACTTCATTTGGCTCTTTGGAGCAACACTTTAACAATAACAGAAATGCAAGCGTTTGGTTTACATTCACATTTTACACATTCACGACAGGCTTCCTCTTTGTCACTGCTAGAACACATTTTTCTCGTGCAAGTTTCAACTGCTGACACTGGATCCGTTTTAGTGCTCCATTTAGCAGTTTGACAAGCAACACAATATAACTCAGCTGTAATGACCTTAATCCCGCCAGGGTTGCAGCGCTATGCATGTTGCTCCTCTAGAACTGCTGTAATCGCGATATCAAAGGAGTACATTCCCTCACCTGGAGTGCCTGACCAGGCAAAGACAACACATCCAGGAAGGAGCTTGTTTTGGTTTGGTCCCTGTGCAAACAAGAATAATGGCTTTACACTGTTTTACACTTTCCAAAACATAAAAATAATCAGAAACTATTATATAGTGTATACTGTGGAATTTAATGGGCAAGAGAAATGCTTTTACAGTTTGGAGGATGGTTAGGTGCCATGGTACAGTTGATGAATGGCCTTCCTATGCATGTATGTTCTTAAAGTACGTTCTTTAACTGAACCTTTATATACAGTTATCTGTGGTAAACTGAAAACCCCACTACCCTCCTTCCTCTGCCCTCTTCTTCCACCTCCGTGATACAGCCAGCCGACAGTATAGGGATATACTGTAACGGCATGCTGAGAGCAATATTTTCTGATCTGGCCACCAACATTTGGGTCTACAACCTTTGGCATCCTATAGCCAAGGGGACACATCTTCCCCAACGTCTCTGGGAATTAAGCCAAAGACATCACAGGCTGGAGAAACTGTAGTCCCCACGGTTACCTCGGTTCCCCCTCTGCAGCTACAGTCCAAATCGTGCCGACGCCAAGGCGAGAAGTACTCAGTCACCACTTGGGAGCAGAGGGTTCTTTCTGAAGGTGAAGTCAAGCTCTGTTGCTTGTACAGGGCTTCCGCAGAAGATCAGAAGACTCTGATGAATTCCTCAAAATACGTGGCTGTGTAAATCCATATAGGGAACCTGGGTTAGAAAAAAAGAGGGTGTGTAATTGTTATTCCATGGCCGCCTCGCTTTTTACATGGACATTAGCAATTCCTGGAACACAAGACCACCATATGGCATCCGACTGCAAGATGCATTTAAAAACAGCCTTGCTTCTAATGACACCCAGAACTAGGTTGCAGGTACGTCTTGCAACCTCTTTTGCCTAATCGAGTGTATCATCTTCCAGAATCTTTGGAAATTTTGGCACAAATATCCTCTCTTTCTTGATATAGACTAAGTATATGCAGATCAATACTTCATATTAGTTGAAGAAGAGGATGATTCATCTCCTTTTAGTGACTACAAACTTCCACATTTCAAACTTCTTGCTGCTGTTTTTCTGGGATATCCCTTCTGGTCTGTCCTTGAAATCCTTGGTCCGAGCACACGCAGTAAGCTTTTTGGACATATTTGTATGTATTTTACAAAGATCAGCACTCCAGCTAGTCAGAATTTTCCAGTGCAACAATTTTTCACTAACACACACAGATTCACCAAAACAAATGTTCTATGGAAATGTGGTTCTGTGGCTACATAAAGGCAGGAGCTTTAAAAAAAAAAGAAAATCTTGTCCGTCAACTGACTTTCTTTTGGCAGCCTGCTAAGCTTCCTGCTAGCAGGCTTTTTGGTGGAAAAAGGGAAATTTCAAAATGTCTCATTTTCATTTCACTTCAGAGGAAAAACTTAATTACATGTTGGAATTTTTCACAGCATGGGAACAATAAATTTGAATTAGTTGTACGTAGAAGCAAGCCTTTACACAGCCATTCCGGTCTCTCTTCCATGCCCACTTGACTGTGGATCAGAGGTTTGGGCTATTTTAATCCATACAGGAATCAGACACCACATACAGCCTGTAATCCTGCTCCAGTCTGAGGAGAGCTAACCATTTCCATGGCTCTACAACTTTTCATGGCATTATGTTTTTGTTCTCCCTGCTGGATGACAAGCTGGCTTGCTGTGCTTTTCTGTAGAGCTGGTGTTAGCAGCTTATCCCACTCATCACCAACACCCTCGCTTGTACCAGCTCTTGGGGAAAAGCACAAGCTAACGAAGGCTGAACTAGGGTCCAAAGCCTACAGGCAGTGCAGGTTGTCTTCACCCTACTCCTCAAACTAGCACATGATACCAAGTACAAGAAGGTGGTGAGCCACCACCAATTCTCCACACCTCCACAGCACAGAAAAGCGGTCACTTGGCAAAAATTGGCTGTACCTCAGGCAAAACTCCAGCTGGCACTCGCTGACTGCTGGGGCCTTCAGGGAGAGCTCCTCGCCCTCCCAAGCTATACTGTGCCTCTGGACTTCTTTTCCCGCCAGCTCACCTGTAAAATGCACAGCTTCACAGCTAGGACTGCTTCCGATTCAGTTTTTACTGCCTAATTGTTGCATTTGCTGTGTTCACAGGCTGGGGGAAGAATTTCTTTGCTTTAAACTTTAATATACTCCTTTAAATAAAATATGTCCATTGATAATATCTACAGCAAACGGAGTTAAACACAGAACTATTGACATTCCACCCAAAGAGAAAGTTATAGGCATCAAAGATTTCTGTTTTATTTGGAGATATATCAGATTAATTCCAGGGGCACTTATGCACCACAACCTTACAGCCAATTTTTTTTTTTTTTTGAGAGGGCAGGGTGGGGGCTTGGCTGTTGCTTTGGTTTTTACTCTGTGCATGTGCAAGGTGGGTTTTTTCCCCGTTTGCTTTTCTCTCTCTGATTTAAGCACGTGTGGACAGAGACCTAAACCAGAGCCAGCTAAAAGTACATCAGAAACTACCTGCTCTGTCTAGCAAGGTATTTTGGTACGACGTTGACTCTCCGTGGACGCGGGTACGGGCTGGCTTGCGGGTACTGCGCCGGCCTCGGGAGGGCAGGGGCTGAAGTCGGGCTGGCGATGCCGTCTGGTGGGAAAAGCTGCATCAGTGCCCGACCCGTCGTCTTCTGCCCGTTTGGTGGGAGAAGGCTGGAGGCATCACCCCCTCAAGGGCTGGCAGGCCAGCACAAACCAGCGCTCCTTCTCACCGGCGTTTCCTGCTGCAAACACACGCAGGTGCTGCGCGAGGTCTGGGGACTTGGCCGCGGGCCCGCAAAGCGACAGGGACCGCGACCTTTCGCGCGTGCCCGCGCGCAAGCGCGCTGCCAGGTAGGCCTGGGTAGAGGCATCCTTCATTCCTCTTGGATGATGAACACATGTCCGCATACAGGCTTGGAGCCTAATCTTACCTGCTCAAAACAGAGAGACATGGCACAGTATTATCTACCATTTAGTTGCTGTAAAACTAATGCTGCTAATTTTATGTCTGGTGACAGAAACTGGGTTCTTCTTTGATCGATTTCTCACTCAAGCCTAAGTATTGCTTTACTAACTAAGGTATTTTGCTAGTTTGTTTTTAAAAGCAATTCTTTGATGTTTGTGTATTCAGCCTTCTTTTTTTCTTGCGGCCAGAAGCTCCCGGCACGGTGTTGCCAGTCGTAGGCCATCACCGTCCTACCACAGCAGGGTAGGTGGAAAGGTCAGGGGCTGAAAGGGAACTGCCTCTAAATTATTTTATTTTCTCCAACAGGTCCGCAAGGCAAATCGCTTAGAAAAGGAAAAGCCAGGTCCTCTCTTACTCTTGTGAACAAAGAGATTTCAATCGCCAAGCCTAATGATCTCCGTATACAGGTAAGAGACTTCTATAATGTCTTCATATCAGTAGTCGGTGGACTCCAGAGTGGTATTAGTAACAGCTCTTTTTCTCTTATACTGATAAAGGCATTTATAATTGAAGGGTTGGTACCTGAGAACTTTAGTGATGTGCATAAAATGAAACTTAAAAATAATTCCCATAATGCTGTGAAGCAGATGTTCATGGAAACCTGACAAAGAAGATTTTATAACCCTTTCGGGTAAGAGAGCCAAGACAGGGAGATAGGTTGTATGGCCAGTTGAAAAATCAAGTTCCTAATAGTGGAGAAAAAGATCAGAAATTGAAAAAAAGAAGTCTTACGGACAGAAGCTAAGCTGACCTTGATGATTCTTTCCATGAATAAAAGGGGAATTAATTTTCAGGGGTTGGTGCCTCTTTTTTTTCTGCTTAATTTTTTTTTTTAATGCGATTTCTCATGTGATGAGAGCAAGGAATGGAAGGGAGGGAAGACTTAAGAAAGTTGAGTTCCTGGATATTTTCTGTCCTACCTGTAAAAGAACAGCTGTAGTGTGAGCTGGGTTATGGGTCAGTCTGCAGCCATCCTCAGAAAGCAGCTTTAGTTTCCTTTGCACCGCTCTCCCCCTCCGAAGAGGCGGCAAACCGGTGATGCGTAGGGAGCTGCCACACTGCACAGGAGAATCTGCCGGAGGGAAGACTTCAAACCTCCTGTATTTGAGGAGGAGGGATAACTTACTTTAAGCTAAAAAAAGAAATTACTAAAACACTGGGAAATTTGGGAGTGGTTTTGACTTGTCTTGTAAATATTTCTGGATTTTTTTGTGCACAGCTTTTTGTAGCCAAGTGCAATATGCTGAATGCTAGCTGGGTAACAGCATGCTCCATGCTTAGGACATAGGAACAGCATGTATTTGTTTGCTTATTCAAATAACACTAGGGGTGAGGTTGCTCAAAAAACCAAAACAATTCTGCTAAAAGGAACTAAAATTTCTTTTAAGTACATTCAGCACTTTGTGATTCATGCAGCCAGCGAGCTTTGAAAATTGAAAATTCATTTGTTCATTTAGTTTTTTTAATCAATATGCAGTATTTCACAGTTAATTTTTAAAATTATAAAAAGAATAAAAATAATTTTCAGCTACAAGAGACCCTTCTCACTGTCCAAATCAACTCCAATAATAATTTTTTATTTCAATCTCCCGGTGAAGCCTATTGCAACCTTCTCAGAGGAGAAGCTTCTCACAGCTTCAGTTACCCTGCCCACATTATACTACTGCATTTCACAAAACAGAAGTTCACAGACCATTTTTACTGTGCTGCCTCAGTTTGCACATTGGGCTAAGGGTATGCTGAGAACCAGGCTCTTGACGGGGTGATGCCAGTGGGAGGGCAGAGGGGGCACATTCAGCAGAGTAAGTAAAAATGCTGCTCTCCCAACACACTATTACATCTGCCAGTTTGCAGCGATTTACCCATTTACACAAGAATACTTCGATTGCAGTCTCCAAGTGATGCGACTGTTACAAAAGCTTGTAGGAAAGAGCATTCTGAGCAGCACGTTTCTCCTATGGGCTTGAGGCGTTAATTTCCTCATCCTTACTGGCACACACATATTCCCACTTCCACCCAGCCGAGCATTTGCACTGGGAACTCCTGCAAGCTGAGACCAGCTATTTTATTTTTGTGCAATTGGCTAACGCATATGAATGTGAAACAAAAACCAAACCACCACCACCAAGAAACCCAACCAAGTTACAACACCCCAGCAGCCACACCATCTTGTTGCTTGAAGCGCTGACAACTACTGTTGCGACCATCTTCTGCACTAGCAAACCAGGGGCTGTTCTTGATGAGGGTCTGTCTTGCTCTAAGCGTTGTTCCTCAGTGCTTTCAAGGCAGCAGAGAATATGCGTTTCCCTCACAATGGGAAGTTCCTCACACAGAAGAACTTAAACCAAAGAAGTATGCTACTTGGAAAAAAAAACCTAACCTATTATGGGAGAAAGTGGTCACACGGTTAGCTGAGACCACATACTCGCGGATGGGCATAAACGGAGATCTCTGTAACAGGCAAACTCAACTCAGAACACACCTTGCCAAGGCTGCTTTGGTACGTCGTGGTTAGAGGGTAGCTTTGTACTACACACATCGTTCAGATTTGCTCAAACTTTTAAGCAGAGAGATGGGTGGCTCATCCATCTTTTCCAAAAAGCTGGAAAACAGTGAAGTGGTCAACTTGGAAAGACACTTGTGAAGCTGGAAGTGCTCTGATCATCGCAACAAAATAAGCAAAACAACTTAGGGAGTGACACACTGCTGTTTTCAGTACAACACGATGCCATTTCAGGCTGTTTGCCCTCCATCTTCGTCTTAAATCATACCTTCAACTTGGTGCTTCACAGTTGCATCTACAGTGCTCAGAGATAAACCAGGCAGGACCAAAGCGCTCCGCTCCGGGGTCTCCGCCGCGCTGCTCTTTGTAGGCAGCTGGGGTTCAGCTCGGGGGAAGCTGCGGGAGGCTGCCGACCCCCGGCTGCAGCCAGCTGCCTTGCACAGCTGCACACAACAGCGAATTGCTGAAGGCCAGCAGAGAAGGGCTGTGTTTCTGCCAACTCGATACAACTGGTTTTGATGTAAAACAAAACAAAACACCACATTCGGAGGCCAGTACATCCCCTACTTGTGTCTCTCACGTACCGAGACAAGCAATGTTTGAGAGCAGGCTATTGCCTGCGCTAGAGAGCACATCTGCATCTGGCTAGAGCCCCAAGGCTTCAGCACAGGCCGCTGGGTTCTCCACACAGGGGTACTCGACCGAGTAATAGCCATTAACTGCTTTAGCTCACCACCACCCAGCCCTGCTCTTCCTTCACCTCTGAATTAGGAAGACATGCCGCCTGCCATTCCGTCGAACAACCTGATCTCTGCCGCCCATCTCACACTGGTTGCGCTAGCAGAGAGCTGGTTTATTGCTTACCCTGCAGTGCCCTCCCCACCTTGTCCATGTCACTCCAAGAAACCTCTGAAGATGATGCTGCCATGTCCCTTTCAAGGCTCAGTAGCTTCCCCTCTTCCGACCCTCAGCTTTTCTTACTCATTTCTCTTCCATCTCTCCAGGTGCCAGTACCTCCTCTTGCTCGAGGCGATTCTCAACTCCCAAGGCAGTTGACAGGTTCTCCTAAGTTTTACAGTTAGAACCACAGCTTTTATTTTTCTTCTTTTTGTTGGGATTTTTTGGGGGGGAGCCAATAGGGGAGGTTTGAAGAGCAGACTTACTGCATAGTTCCTACATATCCTCCCCCCGCCCCAACGCCCTAATAATTATGCAACTAGCACGTTCCAATCAACACCAGTAATACTTAAAAAATCAGAAACTGGATTCAGTTTTTAGGTTTAAACAAGCATTTATTTTCCAGGACATCCTGGAGATCAAATGTCCTCTGCCTCCCAGGTACTGAGAGGTAGCAAGACACAAAGAAGACTGGGGTCTTTTTCAGAGCCTGTATTTAATTTAATCCCAAATTCAAAGACACCTTGTACTTTGAAAAGAGATCCCAGTAGAAGAACTCATCCTACTGGAAACAATCATGTGTGTTTATTTTGTCACCAGTTCAACCCCACATGGTCTTCCCATCTCCAAAATTCTGCTGTGTCCTGCCAAAAATCACTTGCAAGTATCTTGTGACAGTCCAATGGGAACGTAAGTGCTGATAACAGTGAAACACCAGGACAGCTTTGCTGAGGTTGGAACGCGCTGCAAACACCCCACTTGTCCTAGAAGTCAGATTCTTGTACTGCCCCACAGACCCCAGGCTAGTCTTCATCAAATCTGACCAAGTAAATACTCTTAATCATCTCTCACTCTTCGGACAGCATTAGCAACTTTCCCCCAATAATTTAGTCCAAAAACTTTACTTTAAGACATAGACCCTTCTTCCTACTGGATGTAATTAGACTTTTTGTCAAAACCCTTAAAAATTGGGGTTTCTCAGCAGGGGGAAGAGAATGAGAGTAGCATGTGTTCCAACATGCTTTGAGTCCAAGAGAAGCAGACCGTGGCACACGCCATCAAAACTGAGAGCTGTCATTTGTCACTCATTCTGCTCCAACTTACCTTAATGGTTACCTTAACAGGTTTCAAAAAGAGAAGCTAGATTAACACAGGCTAACTTGTTTCAGCATAAATTGATGAGATCTCTTAACAAGTGCTTTGAATACATACTAAATCTACAAACTCACCGATCTTCCTTAGGGAAGTCTGCTCCTTCACCCTCACCATTCCCAAAACAAAGAGATCCAAGGATCTGGGTATTTCTAGGTTCTCAATACAACTCTTCGATAATGGTGCAGCAGAGCTTTGCTTGCTCAGATTTCCCGTTTGTACCAGTTATAGTAGAGGTTCATCTATGTAGTCAAATAAGACTCTTTTCAGACTCTTCAGATACCTCTGGATGAGGAAGAGGGGCAAAGAACCCTCCCATCAGACGACTATAGACAGCAACTGTATACAAAACACAACCCAAAAAATTAAAGACAACAGTGATGCTCTTAGAACAGCCCCCAAGGTGCTCCCCTATGGCAAAAATATTGGAACGGTGCTAGAAAGTCAATCACACTGTCATTTGTCCATTACCTTAATTATGGAGGAGGTACATGGGAAGATAACAAAAGCTGAGATTATTGAAGGCAGGCAAAGTCTAAAGGTAAAGCAGCAAATTACAGTACTAGCAGATTCATATGATGGTGCTGGTAGGGAGGGAAGGAAGGGGAAAAAAAGTCAACTGTAGATTTCAAGAAATACTTCTGCAGTAGGTTTTTCTCCCTCAGGAAAGGAAGAATTTAACTTACAACACCGTTTGCCTCTTACACGAGGCTCCTGTAATTTCTCTTACTTACTGACTTCTCAAAACTCTCCATCCTATAATTTAGTTTGCTCATTTTTCCCAACCACATGTACTTATTTGTGTAGTATATGCTTCAGAGTATTTTTTCCAGTCTTTTAACTACAGCAACTTACCTATAAAGCATTTTAAGTTTCAAATCAGTATTTTGAAGTTAAGTTTTTATTTTGTGCTTTGCTCAGAACTGCTGTGATCAACTTACCTGACAGTCCCTGGAATCTTACAGCTAATGTTGGGGCTGCCAGAACTGTGCTTTGCTCCTTCAGCCACACAGCCTCAATTTGTGCATCTTGCTTAGTCCATATATATATATTCCTGTGTGACTTGGAAGGGTTTCAATTATTTTTTTTGAGAACTAGAGGATTAAATTTTTTAAAAAGTAGTATTTTGTATTTGTTTACTTAACATTATAGTCTTCCTTTACATAACTCTAAATGCTAAGAATGCAAAAACACCGAAGTGATAGATATTCCCACACCAAATTCTCCTTCCAGGGAGAAAAAGATGGAATCTTTCTCTAAAACAGACCAACCAACCCCACAAATTGCCCCGAGCTCCATTCCTTTACCAAAGCATATTTATATTGTCGATGTTATGCTTCCCTCTGCTGTTTATCGTAAGAAGTGCAGTTACCTCTTACTCTCACATCTTCCTTTAAAAAAAAAAACAAAACACCCCAAAACCCAGTAACATACAAACCAATCGTTCATTGCAGGCAAAACTTAAAACTACCATTAAGCTTATTTGCTTATTTTGTTCATGAAAAAATTAGAGGTACTGAGCAGAACTATCCCCACTTATCTCAAGCTCAATATTACATGAGATATCAACTACAACATGCTAATTGTCTCATGTTTTAGTTTACAGTCAATGAAAGAGTCAGCTTCAAGCAGGCAAAAAGCTTTGAAGACCAAAGCAATGTAACAAAGAGTAAAGAAACATCAAGAACCAAATAATTATCATAGAAATAGCTAGTCACATGTGTCACAAAACAGTGTTATGTATTTCACATTGATTTAAAGAAAAGAATTCCACAGATACATCAAAACCGTCAAAACAGCAGTGGTCTTTATTTCCATCAGACAAGATAACACTTCAGTTAATATTAATTTATTTTAACATTTGAGAGATACAGAAATTAATGACTATTAAAAAAGTGAAATAATCCCCCTTCCAAAAATATACTGGATAATACATGTGTCTGAATTTTATACTGTCCCTCTGATGTACCCTTTACATTATGTGACATCACATACAGTTTTGCAAGACAAAATAATTTATGGACTGGTTTTCAGCCTCTGATTTGTGAGCCCTCGTGGTGTCTAAGAAAAGCAAGTTTACATATGCTATGCAGCAACCTAAGTACATAGATTTCAAAGGGGTCTCAATTCAAATGGAAAAAAAAAAATCTAGAGTGGTCCACAAATCAAAAAAGGTAGAAAATACTGTATTGGAATAAAAATTCCAATACAAAGTTCTGGAGGGAAAGATTAAACATTAGCTTAAAACCAGAAAATACATTACTCAGTATTTTTCTAATTTTAGAAACTGGGCTTTGAATAATGCAGTTATCAGTTGTTTTCGATTAAGATCAAGTTAAAAATTGCAGACTACAGGAAAGTTTTCATATAAATGAAAACAATCTCCTCCCTCTGTCATCTAATGCCAAGCATGTACCATATAAATAACATCTGTACTACAGAACTCTTCATACAGGTCAGAGATTTTCAACAGAAACAGGATTTCATTTTAGTTTCAAGCCAATAATTAAAATTTTAGTTCACATCTCATTTAAAATTTTTAATACAGAGAATTAGTCCTGCAAAACCAGTTAGCAGTCTGTTCCTGTTGCAAGTCACGACTACCGAAAAATTACAATCTTAAACCCCCTGCCACTGACAAGTTTTCTGAGTCTTGCCAAGAAACCCACAGAGTCACAGAAAGCTTGTAAATTCATTGGGAAGGGAGTGGGGGGATGTTAAATAAAAGCATGTCTGATCTAATGAGGGAAGGAAAGAAAAAAAATCAGTGACTAGTTTTCACAGTAAAATGCATCAGCTTTGTAGTTTCATTTGAAACCAAGAACAAATCATGAAACGTCATGAAAATAAGATAAAAAAATCTCCTAGAGTGATTACTAAATGAAGTTAAAATTACCACACTAATCAGTAAACCCCAGAAGAAAAGCAGATGCCTCATATCACAGGTCCTACATAAAACAGTATTCACTTTTCAAAATAAATTCATAAAATCTGTATGTTTGGCCACTTTGCACATTTTTCCCCTAAAAAATACAGTGTACAGAAAAAAAAATCTCGTTATTCCCAGTATGAATTCTGAAGTATAAGCTCAAAACCCAAAAGTTAAAGATCAGCTAAAAGGATTTTAAATTATTTACAAATCCAGCAGGTGGAACTGCCATAATGGCTTCATTTCCATCCTTGTAGTGGCTTTCACTCTTATCCAGCAGCGTCTGCAGTAGGAATCTCTTGAGACAGCTTCATTCACTGATCATCTGTCATTTTAAGCAATTCTAGAAGAGCCCCAACAGCTCCAAAATAACCCTTTAAACAAGGCAAAAGCAAAATAAAACCAATCAAATTCCAAAATAAGACATAAGCATGAGCATGTAAAGTCTTCAGTTCTGTCAAGGTAATTAAAAGACTTTTCTTATAAGATCAGCCTTGCTGTGCCAAGTATTTGCTGTATCCGAATTATGATTTAATAGGATCTTGTTTAGGTCCAAGAAAGGGCCTTGTGCTGTGAGAAATCTTACATGGTTCTCCAAAATTTTCAAAAAAGAAGAAACTACAGAACCACTATAATGATGCTGTATTGAGGCAGGGCAGTTCCCATTATGAACATATCCATCTAACAGTCACCTCAAAATTATGCTTACAAAAATTAATTCCAGTTAAGGTTTATATACTAGACCACGCAAGTGAACCTTATTGGTACTCGGGTCAGAAAGCAAAACAAGACATGTGCAACATTTAGCCACAAATACCACAAGATTAGTGATCAAGCCAAGGAGTTAACAAGGGATATTCTCAAACGAATTTGTAATTAAACTACATTTATGCAGAACTTAGATCATGCATTCACTTCAAAGCAATGGCATTGAAATTCTCCCCTTTAACTTCACTAAGTCAAGAACCACAAGATTTTTGTGCTTAACAAATAAAAGTTCAACATGTATTTCCTTACCTCATGTTCCAAAAACAGAGCTTTCAGCTGTCCCTTGGACCAAAAATCCATAGCATATGCTAGCACCTTCATAGAGATCATATTAATTCTGAGAAAGTTGCCAACAAATACCACCTTGTCGATGTTCTGAAAAAATTGTAAAGCAGACCAGCAAAAGTTATATTCAGTTACATGATTTGCCTCATTCAACATGTACTTCTGCCTCCACTATAAAGTTAAATGGGAATTTTGGGTTACACTTAAATTCTCCAGACTGAAAAGTTCAAAAATAATTGCAGTTACTGACTGCTAAGTAGAGGTGTTGCAAGGAAAAAAAAAAAAGTTTTATTCCAAAGAAAGTAAGAGGCTGTTACCACAGATGGTGAATATTTCCTTGAAAGCCCAGGACCTTCCCAACCTGAACAGGATTATGAGTGTTTTGTTGTTTTGGTTTTGTTGGGGTTTTGTTGTTTCGGGTTTTTTTTTTTTTTAAATTGTATATGACATGGCTGCACCGAAGATACCTTTTCCCCCTGCTTGTTAAATGAAGCAACTTTCCAGAGATCACTATGATTATTAAATCTGGATGGAGAACCTCTGAGGGGTATCTGAGAATTACGTTAAGAGATGGGAAGAAGCATCTTTCATTCTATTACCTGGACTGTGGTTCCGTTTTCAAAATGCAAGTGAAACGTGGCCAACGTGATACTTGTCATGTATTGTGTTCCCTTTTTTCAAAGCTCACTTGAACTCAGTTTTTATACAGAAGCTTAAGATTTTTTGAACAATCAGCCCTATGCTATCAGTGAGAAAGCCATACACTAGCCCTACTTGTGTGCACATCAGTGCACGGAAGCAACAGTTCTGGTGCTTAAACAGTGCCCATAACTATCTTACCAAGCCCAGTTTTGCCTGTTACGCACAAAAACGCACTTGCATTTCGAATTGGCGTACCATATGATGTTCACCATACACTAGAATTGGTCTAGAAGGTTCAGTATGAGGCCAAATCCTGGGGACATAAGCTTTTACAGGAGTCCTGAAGGAGCCCTAGAAATGTATCTTCACAAGTCCTCTGCTGAAAATTACCAGCAAAAATCTGCGTAGAGGCTAGAATTGCCAAGCATTACCTCTCTAGATTCATACAGCTCTATAAAGCCCAACACTTGGTTCTGCAGCAATTACTTTGCTATAGACCACTGTTTTGGCATGTCCAGTACTGTGCATGTGACATACCGCTGAGAACATCCTCACTTGAATACTGAGTATTGGAGAGTGCTGATACCCAGATGCAATAATTCATTTATCCAGTCTCAGATGAGCAAATTACGTGTCTGTCCTCAAACCAAACACATCAACACAAACTTTATTTAAATAGTTCAGGTTTATAGTCATCTATCTCCTTAGACTTTGCAGTCACATCAGCATGCATTCACACGCGTTCCTAGGAACTTATATGGCTGAAAAGAAGAACTTCTCAAATTTCAGAAGGCTGCTGTTGAACATGGCCAAGAGCAAGTTGCACCCTCTGACAACGCAGTTTTGTCTCTGAAGTAATTTCTGACAAAGGAGGGACACACATGTAACTAATTAATTTCCTGTAATGCAATACATTTTAATGTACATTTGAATTTCATTTTCATGACACTTTTTTTGATGAATATACATACAGAGCTACTGTTACCAGAAATTCAAGCAAGCAGTACCTAACAGAGTATAAAAATTGTCGACAATTTTAAATCTAAAAATACTAGTCATATCTACTAGAATAGCAGAGTGTATAACATGCACATTTCATATCAATTTTATTTTCCAACACTCCTTGACTTAGCAAGTTTAAAAATTATGTTAAAAATGTAAAGTTTCCTAGATTCTTGAACTGAACTAAAACCAACGTTAGTATTTTTCAGGAGTTGGAAAATGAAGAAATGTTACTTTTATCTCTTAAGGGAGTCTTGCCCATTTACTTTTAATTTGCTGACTGCTGAAATATTCAAGGTTAAAAGAAAGAAGTCTTAAACTGATGAAGGATGGTGATGAAATGCTTACTTAAGCTAATCAAATTACAACACTCTGGAAAAGACATGCACTCTTTCACTCTGTGGGGTCTTGCTAAATTGTTCAAACCCTGCAGTAGAAAGCTATAGTATACCTTCAATATAGTATATACACATATTTGCCAATATAATTGAATAGGGGAATCTATATCAAAGATGCAATAAAAAAACCTGCGCATATTGTTGCAAGAAGCCTTGTTCAGATGCAACTTACATGTTCTGCTAGTAAGAAAAGCATAATCCAGAGAGATTGGTTTCCTTTATGCAGTTCTGCTGTGCCTAGGACAGATGGTTTCAAATGATGTGTAGCCAAATGGTTCCAGACTATGGAATTTTTCTACCCCACTGCCAACTTTGTGCAAGCAAACTTTGCTTTGAAGTTCTGGAGACAGAATATTTCACTTATTCCCCAGCCTCATTTTTTCCTGCACATATGCAAGTCATTTTCAACACAACATTAAAGCTGTAATCATTGGAAAAAAAAACACAACAAAACCCTTATCAAAACTCATGCTTCAGGGTATAAATTGATTTTGTCAAAGAACCTAAAAGGGAGCTTCACCATAACCCTAATCTAATACACACAAACTGCACAAAAGAATATCTCATATTCAACTGTTTATTGCTCTTATTTGGGCATTTCATTCATCAAGCTTGGTGAGAGTCAGAGCCATATCTCCCAAAGGCAATTTAGGTGTCTAGGTTATTTAGCAGAATGACAGCATGACTTTTTTTTCTTCCGAACGCGAGCTATCTGGAGATTAACTTACTTGCAATGATGTATCATGTTTGAATTTTTTTTAATAGTATGTAAAGCTACTAAATGAAGTTTTCATTCTCTAAAGCTACAAAATAATTTAGCTCAAGTGCTGGAGAAATTCTACTTTGACATTGTCTGTGAAACGAAAAATACTTCACACATCAATCCACATTCCTCCACAAAATTCTATGGATCATGTCCAGTTTTTAAGTAAGTCTGCCCACAAAACAAAGATGTTAGGAACTTTTTTCCCCAATGATTCAGAAGCATTAGTTTCATTAGTAGCCTATTTCCTCCGAGTGTATCGCGTGTGGTTCCCTGCTGCAACTCTCCATGCTTTGATAGCCCTGTACAATGCTGCTTGAACTCCATGCCACAAGGCAACACTGTAAAGAAGCTGAAAGCAAAGAGAACACTGAAAGAGAATCATCCTGACTGAAAAACTCAAATCGCAAAAAAAAAAAAAAGTCTGTAGCCACTGTTCACAATGAAGGGAAGTTATCAGTGGCATTTGACAGGGGCATACACTAAGACCTGTACTGTTCAATGGATTTTAAAAGTGCTCTAGAGAGGTGTATTAGCAACAAACATAACACTTATTGGCATACAAAGTTATTCAGGAGAGTCAGAATAAAAAACCAAACAGCATAACAATGCTGAAGAGACTTATACCCAGTGACCGAGGAATAAAATGGCAGATGAAGTTTTAATTAAAAGAGTGAAGTGACACAAATGGAAGCAGGAGGAGACAGAGAGACTTCAATATGCAGACACTATGATAGGCTCCAAATTAGCCACACGACTCGAGAAAGACTGTGCAGGGACTGTGGGTGGTTTCTTGAAAATATGAGCTCTACGCTCACAAAAATAAAACATTAAGAACTGTTAGTAAAGGAACTCAGAAACGAAATTTATCAATATGCCATCACATAGATTCATTGTGCAACCACACTGAATATTGCATGAAGATCTGATCATTAGATCTCAAAATTAGAACCATAAAAAAATAAAAATGACAAAGTGAAACAGTGGAAGAGAGACACAGACTGTCTTCCGTAGGAGAGGAGATTAAGTATTAGGACTTTCCCTCTTGGAAACACCAAGAGGGAGATGTGGTAAAGGTTTATTAAAAAACAAAGCCAAAACCCACCAAAAGCACTAGCAATTAATTATTTGCTATTTCTCATAAAGCAAAAAGCTAGATAGGACCTAGTAAAGTAAACACATGGCAGTTTGATGAGTTTTTTGGTTTTGTTGGGGTTTTTTGGGTTGTGGGGGTGTTGTTGAATAAAAAAACCCAGCACTTTCTTCTAATCACAGAATGCTCTGGAGCTAAAAACGTCTATGTGTTAAAAAAAGATTAGATAAATTCATTGAGAGCAGATAAAAGAGATTAGTTACCACATAATAGTAAAGGATGGAATTTGCAGCTCAAAACAAGCACCTGAATGTTTGATTTTTCAGTTGGGTTGTTTGTGGGGGTGGGGTTTTTTTGGTCTTTTTTTGTGGGTGGTTTTTAAGCTACTGGAAGCTGGAAAGGTGTATGAATGGAACAATCATCTGTAGTTATCATGCCTAGAGAAAAGAATGTAACAAGCATCTGATAGGAGTTTGAGGCAGGATAATGGACTATATTTTTATTCTCTCTCTGACTCAATACAGTGGATCTTGTACCTATCAAAACATTTAACACAATACACAATTTGAACCCGTCATATTATGGAAACAAGCCAAGCAAAACACTATTTTAAAAAATATGTCATGGTATAGTAAGATCTGTTAATAACTACAAGGTAATTGAGAGTATTAACTTGGATTAAAGGCGTTAATATCTACGTATGAAGGCTTGAGAGCAACTGAACAGCTTTAGGCATCAATGGTTTAAGGAGAACTTTACAGTCAACTTTCCTCCCCTCTTCCCTACCTTTGAAGCTCAAAGTACCTTATGCTTTGCATCAAAGCATACACATAACACAAATCACAAGAGTTAGGACACCACGTTAAATATATGCATATTTACCAAGGCCAGTTACACACCTACTATACTAGCAATTTGCATTTTCACATTCTTATACTTTTACTGTGTTTTTTCTAAAGGTTTTAAGCTCATAGTAAATATGCTATCTTACCTCATTCAATGCACACATGCGAGCAATAGAACCTATGTTGTTGGTGATGGTGACCAAAGTAGCTCTGGCCAAGTCCTCTTTACTGATGGAATCTCTCTTTTCTTTACTCATCATATGACCAAAGCTGTGTGAGGAAGATTATTCCTTTTAATATGAGTTATTTAGGAGTGCTAAAAGCCCTTAGAAATTTTTTCATTTAATAAGCTTTGCTTGGATTTGATATCCATTGATTCGAGACAGATCTAAAATGTGAAAAGGGAGCTCACTGGAAAGGCAAAACAATGACCAAAGACGCTTCTTCTAAAATAACTGTGATTTAAGATGGAAGCAAATGACATCAAGCATTTCTTATACCTGTTTAAGGAAAAAAAGCAAGAAATAGATGACAGATCTAAGTACAAACCACATGATACAGAGTGACATTTCCACATGGACGTAGTATGTAGTCCAGGGATTACACACTCAGTTCAGCATGCGCAGGGAGCCCAAGGAACTCCTTAAAAACAGCCCAATTAACACGTACCTTGAAGCTACAGCAGACCCTTGAAGGCCAAACCGCTCATAGTCTCCTCCGTAAATATCTTTCACCAGTTTATCCACATTGGTGCTGTCTCCTTTTGCAGCCATTTCTAGTGCTTCTTCAAACGTCTCACAGCCAGTCAGCAGACAGCACAGGCCCAGGAACGTTCCTCCTCCAAGACTAGAAAACCACAGTTCTTTCAGATCAGCAGCTTGAACCAGCTTTTACCACAGCTCTTCAGACTCCCATTTTCAACATTGTCTACACAGCTACCAACTGTTTCTTGCAACTCCTCCCTCAGAGAAGTAAAGACAGAAACCCTAAATTGAGTTTCTATTTAACACAAATATCACCCAGTGTGGTTTTAATTGAACTACTCTTAAATCCTTAATATTCAAATATGAGAAATGATGCTAAATAGTTAGCTGAGAATAAGGTCCAATCCAACACCACAGATGCCTGTTTGCTATTCTTAGCACTCCAGCAAGTTTTCCTTGTGCAAGAATAATTAGCCAGATCAATCATAAGATCACTTAGCTCGGTGATGAAAGAATAAACAGCGATCAAAGCTAAATATCTACGCAGGGGCAGGCAGCCAAGACAGATCTTGTCCTCCTAGCCAGTGGCAAGCAGCAGTCTGGTTGGTTCCTGTTCAAAGCACAGCTAACATCAGCCCTGAATGTCTCAGCCCTTCAAAGAACTCTGAGCAAGGAGCAGTCACTTTAATATTTTGCACAGGCTCAAGTACTATATTTACCGACTATATAAATTTAGCAGGGAGTATTTATTTGTGCGTAACAGGCTGCTAATTCATTTCATTAAAATTCTACTTTGGACTCTTCAGTCTTAACAGACATGAACTTCAACTTGCTAACCTCTACACCCTTCCTCATTCTTTCTTAACCCTTGAGAAAGTTAGCTTATTTGCACTGATTGCAGTCATACCAATTGGAGCCATTGCAAACAAGAGGATCAGTGAGACACCACATCTGAGCTTTTCATGAAAAAGTACAGGAAGTCAGACAGCAACACCATTCAGTCACTGCTCTTGGATTTTTAGGCAAGTTTCTCAGAACACTTCTAAGTAGCACTGTAATATAATGCGTATCTGAACAGTAGGAAGCTCTGCACACCAGCCACAAAACAGCATTGATTTCATCATCTATAACAAGTCAGCCACCCACTGCAGTCATGGTTTTCCTTTCATAGTGGAAAGGATCAGAAACACATCTTCAGATATCAAAAGGGTCAAAAGGACTATGCTTGAAAAAACAGCCAAAATTGCAAGAAAATCAATACCTCTTCCATTCAACTTGTGTTCATCTGTACTGTATACAGAAAAATGGCTCACGGCTGCCATTGTGGCAAAGACATGCCCCCAATAAGGCAAGAGAAGACACATATGCAGTCATGTGCAGTATACAGGAGAAACCTTGTTACATGTACCATGCACTGAAGAACAGAATGCAGCTTTGGAAGGGACTATAGCAAATCCAAAAAGAGTTTCTTTGGTGGTTGTTTTGAAAGGGGTTTTCAGGTTTCTGTTTTAGTGATTTGATTGACTGTTTTTAAGATTACACGATTACTAAAAAATGAAGTACATCAATTTAGTTTGCATGTATGAGGAAAAAGTGGGATCGATTTATTGGTATTTTTACTACTAGTCTGGATGGACACATTTGTAACTAAAGCAGTTTCCTATAAGTTAATACTGTTACCACATTTATAGAGTAAACATAAACATGCCTCAGGCTGTTTTTTGGCCTTGAGAACAAAATTCTGCATCCACACTACTGAACTCCTGAATTCCTAAACAGAACAGTCACATCTAAACCTCTTGCTGAACATAGGCCAGAGACCATTTTAACTCAGCTGTACCCTACAAATCACTTCGGAGAGCATTAGCTGACCCAGGCTGAAATCATGCTGAGGACAAAGTAAGAATACAGACAATTAGATTCTAGTCTTTACAGGCTGGCATTCCTTAATTTACCAGCATGCTCCGAAGACTAATGCAATCAGTAAGGAAACAAGTGATCTAGTGAGATTCCCCTGCCAAAATCCAGTAGTAGCAGACAATTCTACAAAGTTTTCTTATATTCTGGATACATCCTAACTACTAAGCAAGAGTTTTTGTTTAGCCCAAACATTTTTATTTCACTGCTCTGGCTGTTCTGGGGGATCAAAGCAGGAGAGAAAATTCATTTACTGGGACAGCATTAGTTCTGCAATTCACAGCAAGAAGTAGGAAGTAGGTAAGAACATCAAGAAAAGACTAAGGCAGCTCTAAAGTTGAATGGACCGATGACTTCCCTGATGTAGGCCCCCCTCTCTGAAGCAATCATAGGATATTTCCAGCCTTGCTACTGATGGGCTATTAGAAGAAATGGGAAGACGAGCACAATCTGGGGCTCCACCTACAAGTCACACTGTCTGGTTCTATCTGTTCAATTAAGGAGAACAGAAACTACAGTTAAAAGAATAGAGTTAAATTTACCTGGATCCTGTGACTCTCTTATAGTTGTCCTTAGAATACACAGCTAGGATGCTGACCCCTGAGCCTATGTTAACCAGCAGCATTGGATATGGATTATCAAGGCAGTAAGGCTTTTTCTGGCACTGTTCAGGATCTGTGGGATTTTCAAAATAATAGCACTCTGGTTGGCCATTGAAACCAACCGAATCAACATAAAGGAGACCCTGGATCAAACAGTCCAATTCATCCAGTTTATGGAGCTGTAGATCAGCAATCTGGAAAAGAACAACAAGAAATTAATAAACAAACATTTCCTAGTATGATACAACACCGAGAAGGACAAAAGCCTCCACAGCAGCACTTTGATCACTTCAATAGTAACACATTATGCTATTTAAACAGTACAAAGATCTGTCTAAGCATAAAGTCCAAAATAAAGAGTTTGCTATCTGCCTGACATCAGGTATGTCCCAAAACAATGATGTGCTGCACAGTAATGTCATTTAGTTTCTTTGCCTTTGAGATATTCCCTGCTCTGCAAGCAGTAAACATCACCCCCCGCCGCCCCAGTATTCTGAAGCAATACATTTCTTTCCTCTCATCCCCATCCCAAGAGGAGCTGTGTTCTGCAGCTTTTGGACAGTATCTGACACATGTCTGCAGAGCAGCATTCCTCAGGATGCAAAGTGCTTTAACGCATCCTCCAACTACATTTCCCAGCAATTTAATGAAATATTCAACAGAAGCATTAAGATGAAGAAACTTCAGTTCAAGAACAAGAGAGTTAAAGCCTTACAAAGTGCACGTGCTTAAGTTAATACACATTAAACATGCAGTGGATTATGCTTAAGAGATTTACATTTTTTTTTAGGATATGTCACCAGTTATCAGAGAGCTATTTCTTCAGATTATGATGAGCGCTTTAAGATGCCTCATGAAAAATAGGGTATTCCCAATGTTTGGTGAAAAACAATACAAAGAACTGAAACAAAAATGTTGTCAGGCCCATGCCCTCAGCAAATGTTCATAAAAATATAACTGTAAGAGAGAAGAACAATTGTAAGAGCTTTAAAAGGACATTCCCTCTGTGGTCTCACAGGTCACCCATGACTGTACTTAACCAGACATGTCTACTTGCCATAGCATTCTGTTTACCAGAATTAGAAATCACATCCCTTTCTCAAAATAGGACACAGCGACAATCTGTAGAAAGTCTCCTTTCCAGATGACATTGAGCTCAGACTTGTGTTAGGGAGAGGAGAGGGAGGAAAGATATAATAAAGATGCTCATCCAAATGCCGAGGTCATTTGCATCCTCACACCTGCAAAGTACATCTTACCTAACACCACTTCCCAGCAGAAAAAGCAATGGGTATTAGGAACAAAAGGGAGTCACACAGCGCAGAGCCGGTTCTCAAATATTTACATATTGCAGGATGTTTTTATAACAGCTAATGGAGCAGACTTACAGGGCTAACTACCTCCTATTTTTAATTCTGGAAGCTATATTAAGTCACTAGGAAGAGGAAAGACATTTCTGTGGAACAGGCATGGCCAATAGGTTACATTCTTTTGAGCTATTTAAATCTCTCCCCTTAAGTTTTTTCTCTGCTTCTATAGCTCTAACTTGCCTTAACAGAAAGCCATTCTAGTCTTTGGGTCTGCCCTTTTGTTATACTTGCTAGTCCTCAAATCCCGGAACCATAAGAAAGAAATAAGACCAAAAAACCCCACAAACCAGCAGTCTCAAAGACCTCAATATAGATCAACTTACTCATAGGACAATAAAGACAGGTGAAGACAATTTCTTCTTTTTTCAGGATTTCCTCCTGCAACTTTTGCACACCCTTCATATTTTTCTTCTTGGTTACCACATGGCTACACAAATTATAATTACAGAAATGTAGCATAAAAGACTTGAACCATTTAGCCAGCAAATAAAAAGAACAAACACAAATTGGGATAATTTTTTTTTTTTATTTTTTACAAAAAACTTCAGGCTACTTTGCGAATATCTTGGAGTTCAGCAATTTCTTCCTATTAGACTGAGAGGAAAAGCTCCAATCAAGAGATACACAATACAATGCTTCATGCACTCTTTCTTACAATAGACATTCTACAGAGCCACTCACTCGTTAGAGAATTTATTTTGTTAAGACACAACTAAAGCTGCACATAGGTAGTCAAAATAAGGAAAGATTCTATACTAACCATGATCCTTCTCTAGGTTATATGCTGTACAGTCTCAATTTCCTCATCTTACTGTATAAGCTATACACAGCATGACTAAACTTAACACAGCTACAGCATGCACAAACAAACAAGCTATGAACCAGGAGCCTGCCACACAAAGACAAATCATTAGCAGATTTATGGCCCCTACTGTCAAAACCTCTATTTGCTCATAAGCCAAGTACCTGGCTACAAGCTGGTTTTGTCTCATCCATGTTATATTTTTATAAATAGGTAAGCATCAGTGAAAGACTTGCAAGACATGAACAAGCAATACAAATCTAAAACACTTCTGGCACGAGTGCAAAAACACAGTCAAAATCCTTGTTTCTACAAACTCTCCAGTCAGCCCACCAATTTCATAAAGACAGAACAAAAGAAACTAATCAAAGGCTCTTTTTCAAGCACTAACCATATAAGTTTTATTAGGTCCAGCCCTCCATGTATAGATGACATACTAGAATTTGTTCTGCTTTTTATAGCTCCGTGCTATGTTTAACAGCTGATATACTGTAAGCAGAAAAGCCCTATTACTGCTTTCTTTCATGTATGATATTCATAGCAGACTGAAAAAACTATCTTCCTGCGTTGTTGCAGCAGTCTGGTTTTCATTTTTGGAAGGAGCAAGACTGGCATCAGTATTCCACATTGATCTGCTTCATTCAGAGAACCGCAAGCTCTGCAGCCACCAGACCTCCGAGGCTCCAAACAGCCCAGTAAGCCACCACTGTTCTTGTTTCTAAACACAGATTAGGGCACAGTTGCAAGAAATGTAACCCAATCTTGTACAAGAAGCCACAATAGAGCCAGAGTCACAATTCCCAGGCCCTTTCCTGCATATAGAACTGCATTTTCTCTATTCGTTCCTTTGCTCACAATGACTCAAGCAGCAAAACTGCATCACAAAATAGATGTGCCTGTAAACATCGTAACTAATGTGTGAGCAGGCAAATGTTTTTTTCCTGGTGCTATCCCCTGACCTACCACACTCTACTTGTCCTCATCTTTCAGCTGTTCAAACCACTTCTTGCAGGAACTGAAGCTTATGTGCAAAAATGCAAAACAAAAAATGGGAGCTGTGTGTAGCAGCACATTTTAATTGGACATTTTTCCTACAATGTTCTACAAATTGCATTTGCAGAGATTTTCCAGCCCTTTACAATCCCTAATGTGAGGGCAGACAGCATAATGGTCAACTTATCCTGCTCTGCACTCTTGTAACTATATTCAGCACAGTGCCTCTCTAGAAAAGTTTTATGTCAGAAAATTGTGCTATGAGAAGAAGAACTGAAGAACAAAGTAGTATACAGGACCCTGGAGGGATAATTTATGATGGTTACAGGGAAACCATATGTACATTTTTTAAAATAACAGTTTTTCTGCATTATAGCCAGACTGTAGAAATTCCTCTTTATTTGAGACTGTTTCTTAAATACTAGGGGAAGCAATAAAACATTTTGGACCTCGAGGTACTCTTCAAGTCCATCAAAAATAGGGGCTCAGGACTTTAACTGTGCTTACGAGCGGGTGCAACACAGCAAGGAATTAGTGAACACTTCCCCGTGACAGTTCACACTTCAGCAACAAACTCCTGAAACCCAGTTGATTTCAAGGATACACAAAAGGTCTGTGGTTACTGCGCACAGATGCTATTCTAAGGAGAATGAAAGCCCACCTCTTGTCATATACTTGCAAGAGGTGCTAGAAAATGGTACTGTCTGTTCAGGCTTAAGCTTTGTTGTTTTGTTATTAAAGAAAACAACAACAACAAACATGCGTAACGCCAAACAATTTTAAGCTGTATTCAAGTACCAGACAGTATAAAAGGAAAAAAACAAGGTACCAACTTGCTGCAGCTTTGAAGAATGGAAGCACAGAAGTCAAAGACTTGGCTGACATTTGTTTCTTTTTATGGGTGAGTGAAGATTTCCATCTCGGCAAGGAAAACATGAAACAGCCCAGACCTCTAGAAGTGAGCTGAGAGCAGCCATGACATATATACAGCAGGGCTGAAGCCTAATGGATCAACACTGGTGTGTAGACATCCTTTCAATGAAGCTCCAGCTCATTAAAGTTTTCACCCACTTTGGATTTCCACACTGTTACCAAGTTCTGTCAAATGCAGGAATGTCCAAACCTAGATGCAGTCACAAGTTCATCTATCTTTTGGACTTCCAATCAGAAATATAATTCTTTTTCTGAAAGAAACTGTTAGGAACATAATGTCTTACAAGTTTTTAATTATTTATTTTATTATTTAAATTTATTATTTAATTACAACAGCCTCATTTACTGTATCACTCTGGCTTTTATGTGCCTTCTGGGCATTGCTTCTAGTTTTTATTTCTTATAATAGCTTACAGTCTAGCTTTTCCTTCCACCTCCCTCCCATTACCTCTCCTCTACTTCCATAAAGATGTACTTTGCTTCCTTTATATTTTGATTGTCTTCACCTCAACCCCCAACTCTCCTTTTTGAGCTTAGGTGAGGTACTCTCCTCCCAGCTCATTCCACACCTTGAGGCTGGGAAATATGCACTCACATTCAAACAAGACAAAGTCTAATGAAAATAAAGGGTAAACCCAACATTTGCTGAGGCAGAACACAGACTCTGCACCAGCTTTGGGCAACTAAAGTACTAGTCTGGGATCCTCAGGAAAGGATCTGCCTTCTCGCCCAGCTAGCTGTAACAATCTCTTCCCTCCCTTGACAGAGAAGAGACGCATGTTACTTGTCCCCATTCCTTCTGAAGAGTTTCCTAACTTGTGGTAACAAAAGGTATCACGGTTACTTCACCCGTTCTCTGGATGCCACTTTCAATTCCAGCACAGTCTACACACTATAGGTCAGCACCTACAGCCTGAGCAGCAGTGTCCAGCCTCCTCAAGCAAGCGAGGTGCAACAAGAGTTTTAAGTGTCATACACTAGCCTAGTTACACAGCTTAGTCATTCTACAACACAGGACAGTAAGTTTGTTTTAAGATAAATACAGTCTACAAGTCATCCACAGGCACTCAGTTCATACCACAAAGTCAAGCCTTAGAATCAGCTAACAACTGGCACAAGGAAATTACTCTCCAACAGCTAAGCTTACTCTTAAAACATTTTTTTTTTTTTTTTTAAACAGGTTATGGAGAAGGTCAAGACTTGAGTTTAAGTTTGTGCTGGTAACAGATTTCCTTCCACCCCTGCCCCAAATGTTCTTTATTAAGTGACTGGTTTTCGGCCCAGGCCCTGCTTCCACTGAAGCCAGCAGTAAAATTTCTGTCAAGAAAGTCAGGTTCTGTAGGTGTCTGTTCAGGAAAGTAATACAAAGCAGGTTTTAGACAGAAGTCTGAAAGTCCTTTCTTCCCTCATCCCCCATGTATCCTTTACGTTGAGTTGCTTTACAAAACAGAGTGACAGCCTAAGAATTGATTCCTTATTATATTAACAGCATACTTTTGCACAAGTAATGTGCATGTGCTATCATGGAGGAGTCAGAGCATAAAGAGATTTATATTACAGGTATATAAGCAAATAAGTCTACGTACTCCTTACTTTTACGGAAGTGATGTTACTTAAGTGTTTACAGAATATATGAGGTGACAGTACGTAGCTGGGGAAAGGACAGAGGATTATCAGAATTGGGTGACAGATTCATCTATGCCTTAACACTATTGTTACCTGAAAATAAAGTCAGCCAGCCATAAAGACCAGTCATTTAGAAAGGGGAAAAAAACCCAAACACACAAACACATCCAAAAAACCACCACCACCAAAAACCAAAAAAAAAAAAACAGAGGAAAAACAACCCTAAGCTGGAAACAGTCCTGTTAGTGAATTACTTACTGATGCTCTTCAATGAACATTAAGTATAACCATATGGTTGGTAAAATTATTTCTGTGGTCTAGTTTAATGAATAGAGTCAGTTTTCCTACTTCTACGGGAAACATTCAGATCTTAAGAATTAATCAAATGATTTGCTAGGCTACTGATGGTTATTGCTGGCAGTCACCAAGCAGTCCATGGAGACTTCTCCAGGTCTCCTCCTATCCATCACCGTGGATCACGAGAGGGAGGTCAGATAGCTAAACCTAGCTAGCTGTGTAGATTTAGTTGTCTTTCTGTGGCACAGAAGACAGGCTTAAAGTAAACAGAAGATGTTTCCCAATTTTATTTTATAATACATAAAAGCAGAGATGTCTAGATCAAACCTATTGAACTCATTTAGGAATTCAGAATTAGACACTGGAACAGGCAAGTAAAGCAACAGGGTGTTTGCTTGCCTATCTTAAGGAGAAAAAGCTGCTGTAATCTTAGAAGGATTCCTTCTTTGGGATTTTAATGCTGTTTTGCAATATGTTGGATCCTTTGTCCTAAATCTACACAATCCTGACAGTCCCATAAGAATTTAGAAATGCCATGAAAGACAACTTAAGAGCATGTACGTAGGGAAATAAAGGGCCAGAACAAAAGCATGTTACCTATATCAGTCATGAGTTTCCTAGCATTTAGCCAGATTTTTTTATGAATTGACAACATTCACAAGCATACTTTAGTTTTTTCACATTGCTTCTAAGTAACAGAAACAGTAACATTTAAAGCCTCCTCCATATAAGGCAATATACAATACTGAATCCCCCAACAGCAGGATATTAGACTTGGCACATGTTCTCTACTTTTACAGGTGCATTACAGTGATCAAATATTTGAAATAGACATTTCAATGCTTTGAGAGCACAATCCTGAAGCTGTTGTCCAATGTCAATTTACAGTCAGCAGAACACACTGAGATAGCCAGCTGCTGCTACAGTGGCTAATGATGTGTGACAATTTAAGTGCCACTACCCAGGACACTGAGCCCTTTGAGAGAGATTAAGCAAGCAAACCATCATGTAATGGATAGCATTTTGCTTCTGTAATACTCTATGGATATTACAGTTTGAGCCAAGAAATACTTGCTGTAACAGAAGGTGTGGAACTGGATAGCTGTAAGAAGAGGTGTCCAAAGCACGCACTTAGGTGTGAGTGCACTTCATGGATTACTCTACGCTACAAAACACCCCAACCAGACTTTATAGTGTTCTTAAGTTACCTACCAGTACTGCAGCACACAATGTTAACTAACACTGCAGAGATATGGGATTTCATTCCTAAGTCCACCAGTAATTTGCTATGTGACCTTATAGTTTTGTACAATAGCTAGCAACACAGCCCCAGCTTCAACTATGGCTTCCAGTGCTACATCGACCATATTGCAGTTGAGATGACGGAGACTGGTCCCTCACTATAAATTGCATATTTACACCAGATAAAGCTAAAGCTATGGAGAGAAATGCCTTGCTACGATAGCCACCAGCTAACTTCCAGTTCAATTCTACAGCTGTGGGAACAAGGGACATGAACTTCCTTCTTAAGTAAGCAACTTTATCTGCTATTACATGATGCAAGAGAGATGAATTTGGGAAGACTGACCATTCCAAAGGGAGAGTCAGCCTCTTCAGAAAGTCTCAAAGTGCCCTCCCATTGTCACTAGAGAACATGACTGGAATCATCCCCTGGACACATGGAAGAATGCTCGAAAACCTGAATTGAGGCCACGTTGACCAGCTCTAGAACTCACCTCCTACTGTGGTGCCAACATCCTCACACAATGTGAAACAAACTAAAACTTTTGAGAACTCAATCATCAGTAGACCCTAACACGTTAAGGGACTTGAAATCAGCCTAAAGGACAAGAAAACTGGCACTAGTAGTGGCCTACTATAGCAACTCAGAAACTTAATAGTCCTTTATTAGCCTAGCTGCTTCCATGTCCAACATTTACTGCACAACAGTCTAACAGCCGGAATTCATGTTGATCTCTTACACCATTCTCTTTCCCCCTGAGGATCTTGGTCATCTGGTAGGTGAGGGTTACTGACAAAGGAAAAACATATTGTGCTACAGGAATTGATGCTTGGAGTTAAAAATGAAGGACACAAAGTCAAGGTCTGCAGTCAATGGCAGTTGGTAAGTCAGTATGATAGCTACCTAGAATGAAGCAGAGACAGAAAAGCAACTGATGTAACCTGTCATATCCAGCAGCCATCCATCATGCTCAAGATTAGGTCAAAAGCTAGGAACAGAAGTGTCAGACCTGCCTGCCAAGTAAATAATTCCCATTAATCTTAGTGAGACTGCTCTGGTACAGGCAGACTAGTCATTCTTTTACAGAAATAAAAAAAAAAAAAGAAGATATGCCCCAACAGAGACACGTACACAACAGGCAACTGCCTCCCGAATTACTATTTCTCTCTAATGCAGTTTGCACAATGGCTCTCTATGCCTCTGTTACCACAATCCATTTTTGCAGTGTACTGTAGTGCACTCAGGAGCCAGGACTACTGCTAAATTTACACAAACAGCAGCATCCCAATACCTCAGATTTCCACCAGCTTCTGGACCTCCCTGCAGAGGTTATTTTTAAATTGTAAGGGATCTGGGACCTAGTCACGTCATGAACTGCCTTTCTTCACATGATGTACTCCCAGAATTGAAATCAAAAGCTAGCTGCTATTGTCACACTTACATACACTGTTTCTTCCCCTGCTTCACACTTGGTCTTCCAGACTCTTAAGAAGTTTTAAGAAGACTAACACAAGGGGAAGGGAACCTGTATGGTTTCATTTCTGGTCTTCCAGTAAATATCCAGTCTGTAAGATGAGTACCTAATCACAGGCTTCTAGGTTGTCATAATGCACCCTCAGCTGATTATGAGGCATCTGATCATCACAGCTGTATTCTAAAAAAAACCCACAACATTTACTAAAGACGTCCGGTACACTAATACTTTAGTAGAATACCCGGCAAGTAGAATACCCTCCCCTGCCCTCTCCATGTTCTCAGCAATTCCACCAATTAACAAATGTGAATTGATTCTGTTAATCTTAACCAGTTAGGACAGATAAAAATTGTTATTTTCTCCGCAGGTTTTAATAGAGGGACTCCCATGATGTTTTCTCAAAGTACTTCCCACTGAACCCATATGAAATGTTCACATACCGTTCTAAAGTCTTCCTCAAACTTGTAAGCTCCACCTCCTGTAGCACAGAGTGTAGTGTGCAAACTGGAGAAGTTCTTTTCGCTACCCATCTGTATGAACCTGTGCATGGCACAGCTAGGAAAGCGGATGAAGTGCAGGTTTCCTTTGCGTCCACACATAGTCAAGTTTTTCAGTTCAAGATGGACATCACGAATGCCAGTTTTACCATAGGCTGTGTTGGAGGTCAAGTATTTCCTAATGCTTTTCAGGTTTTCCACCTCCTCCTGTTCCTCTTCTGCAGTAATGTCCTTAGGTTCAAAGTAGACCAGTTTAACCAACGTTCCACCAATATCCATTCCAAACCATGGAAATGCTAAGGACAAAGGGGTTGGGGAGGAAGAAAGAGAAAGTCACTATAAATATACAGCTTAGCCATATCACTTAAAACAGTTGCTGAATGACAGTTCGGTGCAGTCACACTAGCAGTATCTGCTCCTGAAAGCTGGTGGTCACTTACACGTCCAATTCACATGTATTAAACATCTCTCTAACTTAAGACTTCATAAAGCCTCAGCTAAGAAAAAGAATAAAGAAAACATCAAAATACTCTTTTCTGGAGAAGCAGGTTTTAATAAAATGAAAATATTTTTTCCCAGGAAAGTATTTTACTCTTTCGTCAGCAGCTCTTGACAGAGCACAATTGCTGCATTTCACCCAGTCTGACTCCCGGCACCAATTCTTAAAATAGACTAAGGAGGGGAGGAGGAAGAAACAACCAAACAGGAGAACAAGATTTCTCAAGTCACATTCCCACTGTGTAGCATCTACAATCGCCTTTCCAAGACAAGCTGGATTTTCCATAGTCACACGAGTCTGCCTGAAGAGCAGCAATACGTAACTGTCTCATTATGCTGTGAGTTTCCAGACTTCAACCCACTAGAACTAGCAGCTCTAAAATACAAAATCTATACACAGGTACTGCAGGAGGCAGCAGCTAGTAATGTTTCTTAGAGAAATTAAAGTACTGAGTATGTGGATAACATCTAAGATCCGTTTCTAAAATGGCAATCACACAGTCACCTCTCTGCTTTTAGGGAGAATCAGCAGACTTGCTAGAAACGTGATTCTACCAAGTAGGGCACCCCAACTTATTGATATAAACTCCAAACCATGGACACCATATACATTACTGATATTTCTGCCAGTGAATCTAAACGTAAACACCTTGGGCAAAGATTTTAATAAGTATAGGAGGTACTGATCACACTGTTATTCTTCAGGTAATCACAGATCAGTATTAAGTTACTCAACTTCAGGCTGAAAGTAGCTTAGAGTCTTTTACTTCTTAGCACAAGGGTCCCAGCATCATTCTTGTCTGGCTGAGTAATTAAAAAGTTTAAATTTCACAATTGTTAACATACCCATCCCACAAAGCCAATCCTTCAATGTCAGATGTTTGAAACAGTTCTTTTGACCCATTCCTGTATGCCAAATAATTGAATTATCAGTTTCTCTCCCCTTTCCCTAAAGGCAAGGAAGGCATCATGCATAAACTCCCATGAAGTAGCCTGCTTACAGCTCAGTTTTCCTAAGCGCACCTTCTGTTACCTGTTCTAATTTCTTCTCCATGCCCTACAAGTCACAAAGACACTGAAATGAAGTCTAATTTGAGATTTGGGAAGATACATCCTATGCAGATACATGAGAGCTCCCTGAAATGGGAAGAACTCAAAACAAGTGTTTTTAAAATAGGCTTTATTTTGAAGAGAAAAGTATGTTGCCATACATTAACCTGTAACTCAAACACTTGTGGAAGTACAAGGTTAATATTTAGGCAAAAGTAGTCTGGTCCATACTGTACAACACTACAATGCATTGGAGCCCAGGACACCAATTCCATTAGTGATTTACACAAATCTTTATTTAAGCTACTGAGAGCTTTAGTTACCTGTCCCACTGGAACAGTAAGTCTCCTCCATGGATTTTCTTAACTATGCAAACAGGAAGTTTAATTTTAAAAGCAGCATGGTTGGACTGTGCCATACAGAACCAGCCTGTAGCTACACGTAAGCCAACTTCCAATACTCTACATTAAGGGCATAGAATCTGCTACAATCTACCTGCACCAACAATTGCTTTAAAGCACAAGCCCAGCAATAAAAGTGTTAAGTACTAACAGCTGAGAGTTGTTAATAAATGACTGCCAAGACATTTACTATTATATCTTAACATTTTGAGAGTCATAACTAAATCTTTAACAAAGAGTAAGTACTGTAGAAAACAACTATGAAGTTATTTCAAGTCTGTATTGTTCTTGGGATAGGTACATGCAATGCTCACATTTAAAAAGCGAGCAGAAATGCCAAGACTTTTTTTTCAGTTTATTCTCTCTATGAATCTAAGTTCCTTTCATTTTGTTGTGAGCCAACGCACTGCAGAAAGAAAAGAACTTTGCTCCTAGAACAGCAGCAGTTTTCTTCAGCACAAATAAAGAGCACAAGATAAGTCCACGACAACTGATATTTCAGTTACGCAGAGCAGCAGCTTAGTTTTCTTCACAGCTGCTAACACCAGCTATCTGTTGGAATCACACTAAAGATGACAACTATTTTGACTGGTTGACCAATTAGGACAAAAAAAACAAGTCTCAAAGTTACTGA
>NW_010551172.1:3210-5787 GCF_000687285.1 Phaethon lepturus | reverse complement strand
CTGAAATTCATATCGCTCCCGTACAACTGGAGTGAAAGTAGACACACTTCTGTATTCCAACGATTATGTTAAAAATTTATTCGTTCTATCTTTTGTTACTATCAACAAGTTCCAAAACAAAACACACCACTGTGTGAAAGTACCATCAGTTGCTTTCAGTATCTTTAGACAATCCACCTTAGCTGTCACTGACATACTTCAACTTCCCTGACACCACCGAATAGGGTGCTAATGGGAGCGTGCCTGCAGACTGCAAGGTGCTCCTGGGTTCCTCCACCTGCCTAAATACAGAGAGTAAGACCATTCAAAGGCACCAACATCATTAGGGCCCTCACTGCTACAACCAGGGGGTATGAAGAAAGAAAGTTATTAGTGTAGATACAGTCTCCATAGACCTGAGGGAAAATGGGGGAAAAATTGTGGGTTTTTTGTTTATTTTAAACTGGAAGCCCAGCATTTCATTGATAAGGACCTGGACGTTTATTCACATTCAGTTACTAAAAGCCAGGAAAGCAAGGAGGGGAAAGTGAAATCTACCACATCCACATCTTAGGCTGATAACAGTTAGTCAAAATTGTCTGATTCAGTAAGAAAAATGAAGACACTGGATACGTTGCAGAAATGCTTTCATGGTGTAAAAAAAAATGCATTTAACTAAAACTGTCTGATAAGATTGTTATGAGCTGATTTCTCTCTTCTCAAAGTCAGTATGCAATACGCCTACTGGATCAATGCAATCTACTATTGTGGAGAAAATAGAACTAGTCTACTGTATTGCTATACTGCAGTAAGTGATAAAAAATAACGACACTATAAAAATCTAGTTCTAGGTCCCATAGAACTGATACAGAAAGTGTTAAGGTGAATCATGTATTCTTAGAAGCCTAGCATAAATCAAAGAGTCTGTTTATCTTCTTAAGAAAATTAATTCTCTTTATGTTAATAAACTGCATCAACTACTTACTGGTTTGTTATCTTGAGATAAAAATCTCCATTACTCCAAAATTTAGCTGCAGAAGCATGTGACAATGCAAACAGAAGGTATCTACAGGATTGCATAATTAGGTAATCTGATGCACACCAACAGCTGTTCTATCTGGGGGAAAGGTTCACTCATGAGAAATTCCATGATACATTTCACCTAGTTTCTGCACAAACTTTGAAGGGTATGAACCTATAAGGCTATTCCTGTAAGGCATACTACATTCAGAATTGAACACATTTGATTTTTAAAAATCCTATGCTTAATATACAATATAAGGAGAGGGTGTGGAGGGTAAATACCAAATCACAACATGGACAAGAGCTCAAGGGAAGCCAGAATGAAAGGGAACTCCTGGGTCACTAAGTAACATTTCCCCCCGTTAAAGAAGATAACCAAGGGTAATCCTTGTCATATGTTTCAACAACCACCACATAAGGTTAGCTGAATCTTTTTACTCCTCAACTTTTAGAAGGAGATGGTGCCTGAATCCTGCTGGTTAGAACTTCTCTCTACCTAGACCCCCCAATTCATCCATGACCAGTTTGCAGCAGTTTCTTCTTTTGCCAAAATTGTTTCAGCTTGCACATCTCTCTTACAAGACCTGTATTTCCTCAAACACAGATACAGTATCTCACTTTTTTTATCAATAATTTGAATGGTTGTATCAATACTCTGATATCTTAGCCATAAATATCTTGGATTAAATCTCTTAGGTTCAGCTGCTTTTCATCATCTGTATGTCCAGGAAGAAATCCTATTACTTGATTTACATTTTTCATTTACATTTAATTTGCATTGCTTGATGTTTTGATGATCTAAGAACTTCCTTTTTTAATTGGGATTGGAAGAGCGGGGAGAGCGCCAAAAAAAAAAACCCAGAAGGGAAGAGTGGCAGGAATAAGCAAGAGTCACACGTTAGATGGAATAGTATTCTCACAACTTCTGAAAACCTTTTTCTATTAAAAAAGAAGCTGATAATACCTTACATATATTTTTCAATTACTTCTTCCTACTTTACACAGTTCTTTTGAGTAATCCAAACATGTTGTAAAATGGAAGCATTTATTTTCCTTTGAACAAAAACAGACTACGTAGCTTATACAGTTTAAAAAATTAATTATATCTGCTTAGTAATGGAATTTTTTTCAAACCTTACAAAGCTAGCGCTAAATAAAATGTGTGTCTATATATATCAGGCAAAGCCTTCCAGTTCATCTTCAGCAGCCAGAGCTTATAGAATGTCTGCCTCCTCACCAGAAAATGAAAAAAAAAAACCAACCAAAAAAACCTCCATAAACCACCCACAACCAACCAAACTTCTAACAAAAAAACCCCTTCAAACTCAAAAGCACAGAGCTGTTTGTTAAACAGGTGTGACCACCCACCACACATGTAGCTGAATTACCACAAACTGATTTCTGAAGATAGTACTGGGAGACTAGGTCATTACCTAGCCTGTAGAGCTTCAATAAAAAACCAAAAACAAAACACACAACCTAACAAATAAAAGCCAAAACTTACAAAGCTAGAAGCAGCAATGATTATCTATCAAGAAACTCATTCTTGGATCTGATAGCACCCAGCCTGATGGA
>NW_010551172.1:0-3179 GCF_000687285.1 Phaethon lepturus | reverse complement strand
TCCTGCTGGCAATGCTGATATGCAGTTTTAACTCACAGAATGCTGGATCACAACACATCAAATAGTTCATATGACCAGTCCTACCCCTTAGGCAACCCTTACTCCCACCTACATTAAAATCAACTGGAGACTAACTTAAGCAGCACATCACCTGAAGCAATTCTTAAGATTAAAAGATTGTGGGATATTCCAACGCCTTGAACAAAATTTCCATAACCGATAATGTTGTACTTACTCACTGTGCCAAACAATAGCAAGACCAAAACCATTTTCACTCCTGTACTCTTCACCAAAATATACTATGCAATCATGGCATTCCGTATTTCACTGCAGGTGAAGAATCCTAGGTTTTCCACAGCTTCCACCTGGCTTTAAGTAGTGCTGCACAATCATGCTGCAGCCAAACATCACAGGTGTAGCAACCTAAATATTGCCCAAAA
The DNA here is from genome assembly GCF_000687285.1 of Phaethon lepturus. Classification (NCBI taxonomy): domain Eukaryota; kingdom Metazoa; phylum Chordata; class Aves; order Phaethontiformes; family Phaethontidae; genus Phaethon; species Phaethon lepturus. The sequence goes on along the minus strand of NW_010551172.1, from coordinate 2,739 downwards.
GCATTCTTTACTGTGAAGCTACAACTCAAAGTGTTTATAAACTACAACTAATATGCATTATAACTGCCACAGCTATAAAGTCACAATGCCTCAAAATACACATTCTTTGACCCCTAACAATTACATCTCACCCAGAGCCAGCTGGTAAGATGCTAATCTGAATAGAGACCCCAAAGCTTTAGCTTAATTTAAGAAAAGCAATAGAATTAAGATATTCAGCTGGCTTCTTCCCTACATCTGATGTAGAGTAACTGGAGTGGTGCTTCACAGCATTAACTGCCATGCTGAGATCTTTGCCCTTAGCTGGCTACAATGCCGTTTCACGGGGATCAATGAAGGCACTTAACTGCTCTTTCTTGTTCTTCTGTTCAAAGCTCACATTTAAACTGAACATGATGCTTAAGCAGACTTTTGAAATTTGCAGAATTCACACGGTTTCAGTATTTTATTCTCTTCTGGAGCACTTCACAGTGCAAGGCATCAAAACAGATACTTATCTGTATTCATTACGCTGTGCTGTGATACACAAAGGTAATGTAAACCCTAGTCTCACAAAGCAGCTGCACTAGTGATTTGAACCAGAAAACTGACAGAAGCCTAACATCCCTGACAACTCATCTACTTCAACTAAAGAAAAAACAAAGCAAAGACAAGCTTCTCAGCAGAAGGTGAGTCAAAAGATAAGTTAGTCCCTAGATACTCTCTCACCACAGGCTAACGAGCAAAGCATACTGGTTTCAAAGGGCATCTTCCCTTCTCTGAGGGGAAAAAGACTTGGGAATATAGAAGTTTACCATCACTTTGGCAGAAAGCAAAAACAATCAAGAAAACATATAATTTGCAAAGATTAAAGGAATAATCGCTGCAAAAAGATAGGTTTCATTTGTTGAAATATTGGGAAATGCCAATTATCTCATTATCTTTTCCACCACGCAAAGCAAACCCCACAATCAATACTGAAGTCTTACATACCATGTGGCAACCGCACTTCATTTTGCAATGTGTCCTTAAGCACAGAACAAACATCTGCAAAGGCCAGGATTAAATACAAAAAACCAGTAAAACGGGACTGTGTAGTATTCACTACAGATGGATACAGTGGAAGGCTACATAGTACCAGGAGAATTTGAATATAATTTAATGGAATTTTTAAGCTGGTGACAATGTGCTGTCATATTTTCCCACAAGACTAATACTAAATCGCAAATTTGTTCTTCTACAAAATAAGCCATATAAATTAAAAAGTATAAGATCAACAAGAATTCACGTGTTTTATTCAGCAAAGAAATTGCCCAGAAAATAGTTCTACAAAGCATTTCCCCCACCTGCTGTTTTCATTAAAGCCTCATTGCATTAAAACCCCACAACTGAAGACTCTGTTGTCATACATCTTGGGCAATATAGCCAGTCACCTACGCTCTCTACTCTGATGGGCTCTTTTTCCCCTCAAGATGAGAAAGAGATTCCAAATTCCTCATTGTTTCTTATTCAAGTGATTATATAAATAATTAAAAGCCTTATTCTTAGCTTCAAAATAGTTTTTAATATTATGAAGAGTTTGATATGCAAGTGCTGACTCTTCTTAGTTACACCAAATCAAAGCGTAAGTTAGTCCAAGTTCTGCAGTTTTCGTTCCTAAATGAACACGTGAAGCTGGACAAAGACTACAAAAGACAGCTCGTGACAGAGAATGATTTGATCACCAATATGTTACATTTGGTAGAAGACTAAGGTAACTACAAACAGGTACAGTAAGCACTGCATGATTAATCAATACAGCAAACATTCTAAGGGAGAGTGGTGTGTGTAGCTCAGCAAAAACATTTAAAAAGCTGGAGAAGGCACGGTAATAAGTTGTCGTGAAAGCTGAAGCTCTTCAACGCTGTTTCTGACTATCAAAATAGTCAAGAGAACAAGTTCTGCTTATTCAGAGACTCTTTTTAAATACTCAGTTCAAAAAAAAGAAGGAAAAAAAAAATCCAGAGTGGCTGAATGCACTCTGTTTTGTACTGAGTAGAAACATCTTTTAAGTTTTGGCAGTGGGTAGCTGTGATGCTGACTATCCCTGATTACGCTTTCCGAACATGCTGAACTGTTAACAAAGAAGCAAACATTTGTTAGCTTTATTTGAAGGGCTAGTGAAGTAAGAGTGCAAAGAAACAAAGTACTTTTTCCATTCAATTGTTTTACTTGTAGAGTTTATGCTGGAATTATTCATTAGCTCCATAGCTATATATAAGAAATTAGCTATGACCAAGTAAACAAAACATACTATTAATCAACAAACCTTATATAAACGTTACAAATACAGATGTCTGAGATTCCTAACTTTAAAATAAAACACGAAGAAAACAGACAGTTCACGAACACCTGACAAACTAACAAACCAAAAGCTACAGGCGATGCTTATAAGGAGCAAATTCACTCAGTTCAATTGTAAATTCGTCGCGTTTGTAAGATACTTTTTCGTTTTCAGCCTAAATAATTTGCCCTCAGCTCCTAGGTCTACTTTCTCCTTAATTCTAACAACGTTTAGGGCAGGGAAGGAGCACGCACTAGGACCGCAGAGCCTCCCCGACACCCAACGCACAACAGCCCCCAGGCCGACCCCCGCCTGGGCGCGACTTACAGCGCTGCTTGGGCACTATGAGCTTCATGGGCGCGTCTAGGCTGCAGCGGCCGGCAGGACCCTGGGCACCGCCCGACGCGGCGCTCGGCGCGGCTCTGCTCTGCTCGAAG
>NW_010551171.1:10143-26357 GCF_000687285.1 Phaethon lepturus | reverse complement strand
GGCCCGCACTTCCCGCTGCGGGGCTGCACCTGTGTGGAGGGGAAGGGCAAGGCCTCCGGCCTCCGTCCCGGCGGGGAGGTGGCTCTGGTGTTGACCGCAGCGAGATCATGTCGACCTAATGATCCTATGAGGTAATGGGAAGATAATCATTAGCTCACTCCCTCTGGGCATTTTTATCTGGCCTTTTTTTTTTTCTTTAGTTACACACACACACACGCTGAATTTTCAACATTTGTCTTAATAAATCTGATTAAGATCAGTGCGGTGCTGTTAATCATGTTTTCCTCAAGATGTGGGACAATGCTTTCTGCGGGCATAAACATGCTTTGGTGGGGTTGGCTCTGTCCGTTTCTACTTCCTTACGTGTTTTATTTATTTTCTTACAATCCATGTAATGTGGCAAAGATGTCTCATTTTCCAGTTCAAACACACATGCAGAAAGTTAAAATTGGATACCATTCCCAACACCTGAAAGCATCTCCCTGTTTTGCAGAGAAATCGTTTTATTTCAAAGCATCTGTTTACCAGTCTCATGTCAGGGATATTCCCTGCAAAATCCTCTGGAGCAGGTCTATCCCTTATTTTTGTATAGCAGTAGGGGCATAACCCCTTGGACATCAGGGTAGTCATAGCTAAAACCAGCTGGAGAAGTGGAATCATCTATGTCCTCAGACAGCTGATGGGAAGGATGGTTTAACTACTGCAGTACTAAGTAATACCTTGGGAGATGTGAATTAAGCACTAGGATGTTCCAAGCTTTCCTTCACATCCTTGAGTGGGTGGGACCTGCCAGAGATTGGGCATTTTGTTGGCACCAAGATGCTGTTACCTGTGGTGAATGGGAACCTATGAGTTGATAAGGATGCTTCACACCAGGGGCCCATGTAGTCTGACCTTCTGTCTTCAGCAGTTGCTGTAAGTATGAGAAAGACTAAGACCAAGATGAGCATATCTGATAGTTTTGCCCTGATACACTCCCATTCTCTAACTAGTACTTGGCTCAAAAGATTTCCACAGCTTAAGCACTTATATTTACAGATCTGAAGGCCTTCATCTTTGTAAAGGCAAGTTACTAATGCAAGTATGTTACCTGTGAGCATTTTGAGACTAGAGTTGCTATAGAAAAGGTCAGAATCTAGCCTGGTGGATCCCAGAGTACATCTGAAGGTAACATACATCATTGTAATATTAAGATGCAGATAGATATTTTTATTGTGTTTCTAGGGGAAAGAAGTGAGTCCTCCCAGGAGGGCACCCACTCTTAGCGTTGTGAGTAGCTGCCTTTCCAGTTACCCCTCATACATTTATTCACATCTAAGGATTTATTCTGTCTTTCCTTTCAAGGTAAGACCAAGTTCTCACAGAGTTCCCAAGGGTCTGAGACACTGAAAACCATAATTCAACACTTGGGAAAGTGCAGGTAGTCCATCCAGCTGTGCTGCATGAATAAAAGGTATTCACCAACAAAAAGATGGTTGTCAAAGACAGTAGCCTTCAAAGACAGGCTTGGAGTTTGGTTTTCTCCAAAGCCATTTCTCATGCCAAAGTGGCTACTATTGTGTTAATCTCAGCTGCGTAGTTCAGTAAAGTATGATTAGCAAGTTGCACATTTCTATGAAATATAAGCACAACATGTGTAGCATTTGACAGTTTGCTCTGCTCCATGGAAGAGAGTGATCAGTTGCCACACAGTGGGTTAACAATTCATGTCAGGTTTCATCTGTAGTGCCAGGGTTCAACCCATTCATTGCAATCTGTGTTTAAGCAGTTCCCTTTCTCTCTCCCGATTTCATCTATCAGTGGCCTCTCACTCATATTCTGGTACCATTCTCATAGCTGTACCAACGAAGCCCTGTGAACTAGATCAGCAAACTCATCCAGGTTTTAAATAAGACAGTCAGAAAATACTATTTTTCAAGAGATTCCCAGTGCAGACCAGTTGTGTGAGCTTAAATAAGGGTGGTAGGATAGAATAGCTGAATGAACTCGTTAAACCAGGACAGCCTTTGAGGACTTTGTTTCAGGGATACATGCCCATAGCCCTGCTGAGCAGTAGCTAGCAAATTCAATTTTTCTTCTGGGCATGTGATAATTGGGTACGGTCTGGCCCAAGAGATGTTACCTGTCAAAAGCTAGAGAACACAGTAGAAGAAAGGACAGGTTCCTTGTACAGATTTGGAATATGAACTGGTTTGAGTGTAAAAACAAGCGGCAATCCTAAACCCACATCCATTCTAGTGAATGCAGCCTGGAAATGTGTGATAAACAGCCAAGGACCTGGAAAGTCATTGCATGTGTGTTACCTGGATACATACAGTAAGTAGAGGTGGTATGAATAGCTCTAATTTCTTTTCATTTGGTTCTGCAAATTTGGAAGGTACTTACTCTGTATTTGGATTTTGCCAATTTATTAATTTCCTTTTACCTTAAACAGATTAAAGGAGAAGAAAGGTTGCCTGAACAGGATATCTTGGCTTGCATCAGGTGATTGGAAAACATGAAGATACACTTCTGGGGTTGCAGAGCTCAAAAAATAGGGTACATGGAATATACATGAAATGCTCAGCACTCTTTGTTATGCCTTCCCCACTGGGAATCCTGGGTGCAGTCTTCTGCCAAGGCAGACAATTTATTTAACATACCAAGCACAAGATCTGTGCAATTAAATCACAGTCTCCCTAATGATCCCTCTTCCACATCAGCTCTGCCCTTTCTCAGATGGTATTTCCATCCTTGAGCTGGGGGATCTCTCCCTTGCAGCTCCTGCCTTGTAGCAATTCACATTAAGCTGAATTCTGCCTTTAGTTCAAACTTTTCTTACAAACCTTCCCATTGCTTTATGGGAAGCATGCATATTAGCCCTCAGATGCTCCTCTTAACTTTCTTTCCAGCAATTTCTCTCGAACTTGTTGACTTTTTACTTACTTTCTTCTAATGCTGCCAAATACATGACTAGTCATAAGCTGCAGCAGTCAACCACAAAATCCAAATAACAGAAACAATTCTTTATTCATTTCTTTATTTTACACTCTACCAGATTCAATCAGCATCTACATTATTTGCCAGATTTACATACATTTAATTTTCCTGCAAGACTTTTTTGACAAGGAGAGCTTCCCTGGCTAAGAAAGAGAGCTGCTTAAGGTTTAAGCAGCTAAGGTTTAGGTCTGCACTCCAGTAAATTTTGCCAAGGTATGCAAAGGATAATTGTGAGGCTCCTTTATTTTAGTGCATAGGCTATGTTGGAAACCAGTAGCATAGGTTTTTCAGGAGAGGATATATTTTCCAGGACCTTGAGACAGCAGCAGCTGAAAAGCCTTGTAATTCAAAAGCAGCATGTAAGTAGGGGAAAAGTCCTACATAACCCAGGGCAAATTCACACTGTGCTGTTCTAACTACGAGTTTTCCCAAAGGCATCTCCACAATCAGCGTGGATAAAATGTCCAAAATTGATTTAAGAAGATAAATTCGTCATTTAAATGCTCCTTACATTCTATTAAAATCAGATATGCAAAAACTTGAGCACACCTTCCCTTTCTGGGTGTGAAGACCTCACATGTGCAAGCCGTCTGCCTCCATGCTTCCAAACAATGTTCCTCTTTGGCAGCCTGAGATGCTCAAACTGTGTTACTGCCATTTTATTCCATATAGCCAAGAACAGGGATCTTGATATAGAAACAGATGCATGCTTGCAGGAGACAGAGATGAGGTAATTCAATACAGGTCTTTTCTAATGCTCTCTTTGCTTAGGCGTGCTAAAGGCAGCTGTACCCAGTCGTAATTTTACTGGATTCTGCGTATGACAGTTCAGAGACATATATTTGAACTCACTTATTAATGATTTCCAACTTTGCTTTTCCAGCAGAAATAATACCATACTCTCTACTTTTCTGCTTCTAAGCTTTGGAGTGACATATTCTAGCCAAAGAAATAATACATGAATCCTAACACAGTGTACACATGCTTCTTGGGGTTGATCCTGAAATTCTCTGGCAAAAAATGCCCTGGACTCAGGCATCAAAATGCACTTCTAATAACATAATTATCTGCCATTCTCTAAGTTAGATGCATTTTCCACACTTTTGGAGATAGGTGTCTCATACTGTTTTGTCTAACCTGAGCATGGTAGACAACAGTGCCAAAGTACATTCTTCCAAATAATACCAAGCTTGGCAAGCTCAGGCTGGGTGGTGTTATCACTGCAGAGCTGCTGTAGGCTTTTAGTTAGATATTGCTCAAAATTTCCCCTCCTCACTCAACAATCGCTCCCTTGACATTTTGGTGATGATCATATGTGGGGAGGCTGAATGTCCTGACCTGACACAGCAACTCACTGTCAGGTTATGCTAACCTTGGTGCAAACCACTCTGGTTAGCTCCAACCCAGAGACACCACAGAACAGCAGTGATAGAAATAGCACAGGTACTCAGCAAACTAGGAGCAAAGCTCCAGCTCTGCAGGAGGGATTTAATTTTTGACCATAAGTTAATTTCTATGATCTTGAACCATGCCCAAACTATTCTGGCTTACACCTGCTGTTTTGTGTACCATGAAGCTTAGGACACAGTTCAAATAGAAAGTATGGCACCTGCATGATGTGAGGCAGGAGCCTAGTGTAAGCTGACTTCTTAAGCGTAGCTTACACCAAAAAATGTTGCAGTGACTTGCACCATGAAGACTTTTGCTGGATGAGTGTTACCTGCACCACTTTATAGGTCTCCCACAGGCAGCCTGGGGAAGCCTTTGGTATCTCTTTCCAGGAAAGGGCAGGGTGTGGAAGGAGAGGAAAATTCGATTTGTGCACTCTGGCCAGGCTGGGGTCCTGTCAGTTCAGGATTTTCTCCATTTGGCTTGGAAATCTTTGCTGTGCATTGGGAGGCATAGGCAGTGCTTAGAAAACAGAGTAGGAAGCTGTGCTGCTGTCTTGCTCTGCGTGCAGCAGCAAGGCAGCAACAAGGAGAGCCTGGGTGGGCTTGTGTTGGATATGGGCTTCCGCTGTAGCTGCCCACACAAGCCACTTGCAAGCCTTCCAAACCATGCAAGCCACAGCTGCCTTATGAGAGAGGAGCAAAACTGGCATCCAGCCCACAGCATTAGAAGATTTGGGGCACCCTGTTGTTGCCATTTTAATTTCTGAGGAGGTAGTTCGCCTTGACACTTACTTCTCTTCCTACCTCCTGCTGTGGTTTTTTTTACAGTCCTGACATCCTGAAAGCAATATAAACTTTGCCAGGTTAGTCAGGCTTTTGAGAAGCCTAGATTTAGCTAAAGCATTTCACAGCACTCCTAGCTGAACTTAACCATTTACCAGGAAACTCTGCTGTGCTTAGGAATCACCATCATTCTGAGCAAACACAGATGGAATTAGCATTCTTTCAATCCAGTTCCATAAAAAGCTTCAAGAGCTCAGTTTCGAATGACTGAAGTAATTTCCGTCAAATCTGGCTTGGCATTGGATCTCAGCAAGTTGCAAAAAAATACACAGAAGTGAAATGTTGAAGTGTGAAAAGAAATTGATTCCTTGTGAAGTTATGTTGCAGATGTGCACAAAATCTTACTGCGGCATGCACCCTGACTTTCGTGCATGATTTTAACACATGTTGAACACTAGCTATATGGATGTAACTCAGGCTTTTAAAATTACGCTTCTCTCTGCAGAAACCACACATGGAAAACTTTGGTCCTACAGAATTTTACTTGGAAATTTCATTTTCATAGTTTGGATTTTTTTCCATCTCTGTGACATATCGGGAATAAAGCGGAGCCTGTGAAAGAGCGTTTATATAATGGAACTTGGAATTCACGTTTAATTAGGCAGTAGCAGGATCTACTGCTCCCACTGTCATACAAAGGATTCCGAAGGCAGTATATAAAGCATACAGTGATTTCTCAGAAGATGATTTATATTCCTAAGAATAAATCATATTTACAACTCTGCTGATGTGAAATACAGAGCTTATCCAATAGTCTGTCCAGCATCATCTTCTATACTGTGGTATGATTTACAGCAGTGTTGATACTTCAGGCATCTGGTGATACAAAAAACAGAGCAAGGTGTTTTCTGAATGTCTTGGGTATTTCACACAACTTCTATTGTGTACCTTTGTCCTCTTGGGAAGTGATGGTGTTAGACTTGTGTAATTGTTTTAAGGAATGTTTTTCAATATGGGATTATCCAGCTGAAATCCATGCAGTGCTCAAAAGCACCAGCTTTCTGTGGTCAGAGCACTATGATCCTCTCAGATCATAGTTTCAGGATGTATTTTTAGCAAAAGACTAAATTATTAAATGTCCTTCTAACAATTTATAGATTTAAGTAGTTCAGAGAAGGTAAGAGGGTCACAGTTTTCTTTATTCCCCCTCCCTTTCCAGGAGGCTTCCTCTGTCCATTCTCTCCCATGGTCCATCTTCCCTCTATTTCTTATTTTACGGCTGCTGCCACAGTTTCCAAAGCTTTAACATCTTCAGGTCAGAGGGCACAGCATGCTGCTGCCCTGCTCCAGCACAGGCAAGTCTGTCTCAAAATAACTGGGACAGATAGAAAGCCTTTTTCTGTTCCCTACATATGTTTCAATTACTGTACTAGTTTCGTTACTGAACCTAGAAGGGCCCTACAATAAGACACATGCAAATAATGCTTTTAAAGGAGAAATCAGTCACCGTCATATTATCAGAGGGTGCATACCCTGCTCATGTTTACTCTGAAAAGACCAAATTCAGTAATTTTTTTAAAGATTGATCCTTAAAATAGCAGAGAATCAAGGAGGGGAGGGTGTATGGAAAAGAGAATATTTGCCCACTTATTGACATCATTAATGTGTTTTAAACTATGCAACATAATGCAGGGGAGCACGTGAGGTGGGTTACTGCATTCAGAAGCATTTTACTCTCAGAGGTGAAGGTTCACAATTTGGTTAGGTCCCAAATGGCTGGCTTGGATGACTCTGGCACTTCCTAACTGAAGTGTTAGGTAGTATAATGAAATTTCAAGGCAAAGAAAAACACAAATAGCTTCTGCAGTTGTGAAAGAAGTAAAATCTTGACAGCTAAGTCTCAACCCAACATTTACAATACAATTATGTGGTCCATTAGTCAAGCAAAAGTCCCACTCAGGTAACGCTGCATAGAAAATACTGTACTGGTTTTCTGTGGCAGTTTCTCTTCACTGCACACCATCATAACATCGTGGAGATTTTTTTTTTTTTCACCAAGAGAAGCAAGGCTGTTACCAGAATAACAAAAAAGAAATATAAATTAAAAGCAAAGAGGACAATGTGGTCTGAGCTGGACATGCTTTGCAAATAGTGCACAAGAAATAGAGGTTTGGCCACTTTTTGCTTAATAACAAACAATTAAATAAAACAGCATTGTTGTTGAATATAGCCATTCATTTATCCAAGGACACCATCTTTCCTCTTTCTGCAGGTGGAATGACTGTAATCTATTTTCAAAGGAAGAATGGTGCAATTGCCAGTTTTATATTAGTAATTGAGCACTTTGCCTGCACAATTCAGGGACCATCTTTTGTGTTGGTCTAGCCAAGGTGTTACTGAAGAAAATAGTAGTATTTCAGCATGGTATTCTTGAAAGGTTTGAGCCTACCCAATCTAGCTAGCTGAAAGGTTACATGCCTTGCTGATCATGGTAGCTGAGCACCACTAAAGTCAAGGTGACCATTCATATTAGTTAGGCTTTTGAAGAACAGGGCCTTATCATTTCCCAAAGGAAATCTCGCTGTTTAGCTATCAGAGTTTTGCTGTGTTGTGGCAATTTTTCTGCTCACAAAGGAACCTTTTATTATCATGGTAAACAATAACAGATGGAAGCAAAACCCCCAAATATCCTGCTTCTTAGGAAAAAAGCATAAATGCTTCACAAACAATTTGGGGGGCGGGGGGAGAGAAGAAAAGGTCTGCAAAGCTGCAGTAGAGGTTATGGTCCAGCAGGAGAGTAGGTGGGGAATCTTGCATGGCTGCTGACTGCCAGACAAAGCTTTTATTGCTACGAGCAACATGGGGACTGGGCAGCCTGACTGAGCACGCTGACCCAAAGGAAAGCAGGACTTCTGCAAGCAAAGAGAATAGAACTCAAATCTACCCACCCAAATTTCTCCTGGTGGCTTCAGTGAGGCAAACTGACAGACCAAGGCAAGGATCCTGCTAAATAATCTCCAAAATGATATTTTGCATTTCAGTAGTAGTTTCTGGGAAAGTCTGCCCTATGTGGTACAAGCCTGTTTTGTTGCTGTGTTTTACTTTGTTTTTCTGAGATGTAGCTCTTTGACATGTTTAGGGCACCATGCCACGTGTGTCACATCTTTCCTGCACGTGATCTATAGGTCTGTAAAATTCTCCTGTTTTTCACAGAAAGGGATAGTAATCCAGTAAAAGCCAGTAAACATAGATTTGGAAAAATCTTTCAAGATTAAATACTCCTTTATTGAAAATTAAATAACTTAATTTCTGGAAATTCTTTCTATTTATGAACTAGAGCTATCACAGAAAACCATTAGCATTTATTAAAATTCCTCTGGAAATTTTTTGTTCACCAGACTACAGGAAAAAAATATTTTCTGGTTGTTCGCGATACAAATAACCAAAAAGATGTATTTACTTCTGTGTACCACTTTCTTACCAACAGTGCTCTTCTCCATTGTTTCCAGAACCCAAGGTACCTGAATGTTTAAGTGCTTATCTATGCGACTTCAGCCTTGTCTCATGTGAACGTCTGCCAGGCAGGAACTGGGCTGTCAGCTTCATCCCATCAAAAAGCCTTTCCAGTGCCATGAGCTGAAGGCAGGTTCCAATTGTTAAGTCATTCTGGCCCGGGTTGAATTTAAAGGCAGGCTCCTGTAGCTAGCGGAAGTTGCTGGAGGCAACGGCTCAGCAAAAGGCATTAAAATCATATGTCTCATAATTATTCTTTTGACTCAATTACCCCTTTACTCTTTATTTTTATATCCAGTGGAACCTGAGGGCAGCAAATACTGCATAAGGGGAACAAATCCTGTATAATAGTTCTTGTTTTGGTACATTCACTTAGTGGTGATTTATTAAGGGCTGCTGAATAAGCCTGATTAAAATGCATAAACAGTTCTGAACAGTAAACAACCATGTCTAAGGATGAAAAAATGGGACCCACATGCTGTGCATGGAAATTGCCCTTAACAACATGGCCTATTGTTGAACAGATAGGAAGCCAAAGGTTGCTTGTAATCAAATTTGAAGTTTCCCATCACTTATAAAAGCAACACTTCCTTGTGTAAACGTTTCAATTTGTTGCTGTTAAAAACTGCTTCCTGACTTAATCCCTACAGGAACCCACAATTTCTTTGATTGTCAGGTAGAAAGACAATTTCAGATAAAGTAACTTTTTGATTTAGACAAAGGAAAATACGCTTAGCCCAAGTGTTCCCACAGCAATAAAAATTTGCATAGTTTCCTAAGATTAATTAGAAAAAAGGACCCGTTGCATCAGTTTAATCTCTTCTGAAAAATTCCTCTGTTCTTGCAATTAAAATAATGCAAAATAGCAGAGATATATAGAGCACAGTACAGCAGTACTAAACCTCCTAACTTTGTATGGCAGCTAGAAGCTCCCTGTAGATTTTTTTTATTTTTCCCTTGATTAACAAAGTTAATTAATTACAGAAATTTTCATATTAAATATCCGATCTAATGTACACTAAAAAATTGTAGTATTTCCATTGTCGTGGAGCTTTGAGTCATGCTTAGAGCAAACACAGTTACATTTCAAAAAATGAAAGTTGCTTTTGATTACTGTGACAAATACAGCTTCAGAGCAAGAAAACCCAAGTCCTAACTGAACTATAATGCCATTTACATTTCCCCCTGGACACAACGGGAGCTTTGCCAGAGGCTTCCAGGGAGCCAAGATTTCACCCACTGCATTTGAGGTCTCTGAACAAAATGATGTCTCCCTAACATTGTTAAATTATTTTTTTTCCTGTAACAAATAGAAGCAAATTGTATTTAACTGTGTCCTCATGTATAAAACATGATTCTTTATTATCTGTCATCTTTGAAAGGTCCTACAGACTTAGAAGTCCCTAACAACTGGAGAAAGGCAAATGTTGCACCCATCCCCCAAAAAGACAAGCTGGGGAACTACAAGAACTACGGGGACCTTGCGAGATTTGGGAAGGACAAATGCAGAGTGCTGTCCCCAGGAGGGGAGCACCCCTCCAGCAGCCCAGGCTGGCGAGCAGCTCTGTGGGAGTGGCCCACTGGGGGTCAGTGGGTAGCTGTGTGCCCTGGCCGCAAGGACAGCCAGCTGCCTCACCTATGAACAGGGATGCAGCCTTTGGACTGTGGGAAGGGATTGTTCCCCATTTCTCGGCACTTGTTAGACCACATCAAGATACTGCATCCAAATTTTGAGCCCACCAGTGAAAGAAAGAGATTGACAAACTGGAGTGAGTTCAGCAGAGGCCCCCAAGTTGGCTGGGGACTGGAGCACTTGCCCAGTGGGGAGAAACTGAAGGAACTGGGCTTGTTCAGCCTGACACAGACACAGCTTCAGGGGCAACCAACAGGCCCCCAGTACCTATGGGGAGCAAGAGCAAGAAGACAGAGTCAGGCTTTTCACAGCAGAGCGTGGAGAGAGAACAAGAAGCAACGGGCATAAATTGAAGCAAGAGGGATTCAGGCTGGATAGAAGAAAAACGTTTTTCCCATGAGGGCAGTTGGGCAGTGGAAGAGGCTGCCCCGAGAGGCTGTGCAGTCTCTGTCCCTGGACGTTTTCAAGACCCATCTGGTTAAAGCCCTCAGCAACCTGGGCTGAGCTCAGAAGTGACCCTACTTTGAGCAGAAGGTTGGACTAGAGACCTCCTGGGTCTTTCCAGCTTGAATTATCCTATGAGCCAATTCTAATATTCAGGAATGAAGTTCCTGATGACAGGTCTGTGTAAACTACACTGCAACATCAAACCAATTTTTAATAATGTTGTAATTGGGAATTTTCCATGTAGTAGGCTTTACAATGTATTTTGGGACCTCAAGTGAGAGCTGCCTGAGCTGAGAAAAGGTGGTGAAGAAAGAATATTCTCAGATCTTTCTGGAGGACCTCTACAGGCCTTATTTACAGGTCCTTATACTGGAATAAGACTAGGATTCACAAAACCTCAAGTCCTTCTGTATTTAGGCATCTTCTGGGTAAAAATTAAAAGCTGCTATTGTTGCAGATACCCTTTTTTGGACCAAGATACTGGGGTTTTTTATTTTGAATATCACAGGCCGTGGCACTTAAGCTGAGCACAGTGAGGACTAGGAGGTCTGTGGAGCAGGAGAGAAGGCATTAAGAAAAGCCCCACTCTGCCACCTGGGGATGAGTCCTCGCGTTCTGCTGCAAGATTGCTTCTAGGTTTTGCATCAGCTGGCCCGAGGCTGCCTAGCTGTATACCTGGCTGAAGCATAAAAAATGGGTATCATCTTTGTTAGAGAATGTATTTTGGCTAAAACAGGCCCTAACTACTGTATTTAATCTTAAGGGTTTCCATCCATTATACATAATTCTGTGGGCTGTGGGAGAACTTGGAACCCATGGGGTGTTTAACTGTTGAAAATACAGGTTTTGTAGTTCCCCAAAAACTGGCGAGAAGTCTGATCGGGCCAGTGCCGTAGACACAGGGGCCTGTAGTCATACTTCGAAGGTAATGTCTGGTAAGGATCTGGTTGAAAGCCTATGATTAAAATTTCAAAGGGTTTCTGTTGGAGCTACTTGTAGCTAGTGTGATTATAGTCAGTAGGAGGGTACGTGCGTCTTTGGAAATTGACTAGTTTATAAGCAGTATGAACCAGCAATAGTATTTTTCATCCTAACCATAAAGTTACTCAAGGTTTATGAAGTCAAATATAAAAATGAAATTTGTGTCTCACCTTTGTTTTGGGTCATACCCAATTTGGGCGTTTGACTTAGAAAATTCCTAAGTCAAAATTAGTGAAAAGGAATACTTCTTTTTAAATTAGAATAGTGTTCATTGTCTTAGTGTACTGATGGCCTTTTCCTGCCATGGAACGCTATTTCAAGCATGTGTTAATACTGTTAAGCTTTCACTTAAGATTCAGGTTATACCTTAAATATTTTAAGAGTGATGGGATTCAGAGTATCATGGGGTGCAAGACTATATGCATAAAACTGTGCTGTGGTAAAAATACAGGTTCTCATGTAAGGAATCCTCTTTTTCTTCTTCCTTACAGGTCAGCGTGAAAAGAACTGTTGTTTCTGTATATTAGAAGCTCCTCAGATGTGAGATACACTCTGTTATTACCTGCACTCAGTGTCTTTTGCATTCTTCACTTGTCTACTTTTAATGTGATGCCAAATTATCATACCAAGCTGTACTGTAGATGTTCACTTACATTTTACTCTCCAAGCAAACAAATAGCAAAGAAGCTATTTCCTTTCCCAGATTTTTACAAGTATCAGGCAATGTATTTGAACTTCTGTTATTACTCTAAAACCCTTTTTCTGATTATTTTCACAGAAATGTGAGAATAAATTTTGACAATAAATATAATCTAAGATGCGTTACTTTAAAATATCTATCTTTTCTAATACTTTCAACCATTCATTTTCTCTCTCATCATTAAAATTCAGCCTTACAATTTTTTTATGCTTTACCCAAATGTGCATGTGTTATGGAGTGTTTATATTGCTGGAAAAAATGCTATACCTAATTACAATTCTTATGATGTTCCTCAATTTATGTCCATTTAATACAGCTCCCATTTCATTTAAGGAACCATTTTTCCCCGGTGTAAAATGTCACCATCAATATCACATGTGATGATGTTAGATATCAATCTTTCATGTGATGCTAAATCAAAAAGCCTCTTTGTAGTCAACTTCGGATGTCTCCTACTTCACACCTGTCAGTTTTTATTGTCTTTCCCATGAAGAAGTTAATCATGTTACTTAAATACAATTTTCCCTTTATATATCCATGCTGACTAGTGTGTATCTGTTCATGTGTTTCCCGGTTATCTTTCTAAATAATTACTGAAACAATTTTTGTGTTTGTTTTTTTTTAATATAACAAATCATACCTAGGTAGCGTGTATTTGGAAGGAAATCAGTTAACTGAGACACTGGGCCAGCAGGGAGAAATTATTTAGGAGATATCCTAATGTTACAAAGAGATGTAGTTGCCAGAGAATGGCCCTCTAACATGTTTGCCGTGTGTTATTTAACCTATCACTGTTTGTCTGTCTGTCCTATGTACATAAGCTTTGATTCTGCATTAGCTGTCTTTAAGCACATTACTGCACCCAGTAACCCCCATTTAACCCCTCTTCTCAGGTCATTGAAATAGAAGTCAAAAGGATGTGATCAGTTACTCAATTAGGGGAGATTGTAATCTAGCCAAGTATTTGCATAGCACCTACTCCCTTGTATACAATTACTTCTTCTTTCTTCCCCATACATTCACGTAATTTAAATGTCTTATTTTTTTACTCTGCAGAAGAATGAATAACATCTTAATGGTACCATGTAAGAAACATTCGCTTTTCATTATTAAAGTCATTACAGCTAGTCAAATACTTGCTTACAAAATGTTTTTAGTTGGAAAACACTCATTTGAAAATACCACAATCTTTTTTGTCTAAAAGTTCATTAACAAAACTGAAAACTTGTATTTTGTACTATCGGCACTTGGTTTTGATGCTAAAATACTAAGTAATCACCCTCATCAAAATGAAACAGTAAAATCATTTACATGTTTTGGGAGCAACACTTACCTGAAATTTCCCTTTGTAGGAAATGATAATGTCCTAAGTTATTATTCCAGTTGGGAATGCAATTTCAAAAGGTCAGAAAAAAAAAAGTGATCATGAAATAGATTACTTGCAGGGTTTATGGCTGTGTGGTTTTCTGACTGTCCTCAT
This sequence comes from Phaethon lepturus, assembly GCF_000687285.1. Classification (NCBI taxonomy): domain Eukaryota; kingdom Metazoa; phylum Chordata; class Aves; order Phaethontiformes; family Phaethontidae; genus Phaethon; species Phaethon lepturus. The sequence goes on along the minus strand of NW_010551171.1, from coordinate 12,450 downwards.
GCCAGCTTCAACAGAAGGGCCGGGTTTTATTCTCAAGCTACTTGAAATATAATATTGCCGATCACCACTACAGGATCTTCTCTTTGACACTTACAGGCAATACCTCAGCCTCTGACAACGTGGGTTTTTTCCTACTATTATGTCTAACTTACAAAAATGTTACTCTGTTTTGATTTGAAGTCCAGTTACCTCTGGTTTTTTTCCTAGGTATCCAACCCACAGCTGTACTTTAGTATGCTTTCGTAACTGCTCTTGAAGATGTGTTTGTAATATCCTAGCATCATCTGCCCTTATTAGACCCCTGCCCAACCATTGCACCTCATGCAATAAATCTCTCCTTCTTTTTAGATCTCATGCAATCACCCTTTTCTTTGGTCTTAGTTAAACCTTCCTTTATGATTTTTTTGCCATTTGATACCACTTTCGAAGGCCTGCTACTCTTACATCGTTGTACGGGATCATACCATTGTGCAGGATGCTGTTGAATTTCATGTATGATCTTTTATAGATGCTGTACATCTGGGGTTTTTTTTATAAAGTTAACACTGGAAAGCATAAATTTATTTTACACCTATTCTAGTTGTCCTATTAGTTATCCTAGTTACTGTTATTATATTATACTTACTATATAATATAATTTTTACATTATTAATCTAATGTAATTTGAAAGTCTAGAGATCAGCTATTCATGGTCCACTGTGCAGAGAGCTGTATATGCAGAGATAAAAATCAGTATGAGTTTTATTTAGCCATCGGTACTTTATGACTATTCACTGATAGCACTTAGAAACGTTAATTTCTGTTTCAAGTAAGTCTGAAGAAAACTTTGAAGTTGAGCAGTACTATCAGATAGAGATGGAGCCTTGAAACGCAGCAGTGAGGGTCCCATGCTATTTGTAAGATTTTAATACAGTATTACTTTATTTCTTGCACCTGTGGTGGTGTGCAGCAGACCCTCGTTTTTAGCTTCTCCCATCTCACCAAGGACTTGTCCCTAGGCACCTGGGAGTGAAGTTCTGGTGAACACAACAGAACTCGGAGTAAAGATGCAGCTTATTCCAAGTAACGATTTTATCCAATATAAAAATATTATCCTGAAAAATGTTGAAAGGATAATGTTACACACAGCCTCTGCCTGTTTAAGAATGCCAGTAAATCCATACAGGAAACATTAAAATAACCGATGACCTCCTAGTGATTTCTGTGCTACAATTTATCTAACAAGCCTTTGAGCCATATAATTTTGCTGTTAAAGAGCAATGACTTTTGGTGGATTCAGTTCAATTAACTGCTGACTTAACTTTTCCTCTGCGTTGTAATTAAAAAAAACAGCAGCTGGGAGAACAGTTTCTGGATTTGTTTGTTTGCGCTGCTTCTGAGATAACAAAGTAAAAATCCCAGATTATTGATGTGGTAGCTTCAGGAGCCTTCCTGTTTACAGTGTCTTGACCATGTCTCAGATTAAATATATTTGGAGGCCAAAGGCCAAAATCCTAGGCCACAATCAGACATTCACTGCAGAAATGACAGTGTGTTTTTAAATGCTGTTGCCCCTCCATGGCCCCTTTTTCTGCATCCCCAAAGCAGAGATGCCAAAATAGGTTGTGTAAGTGGCTCTGCATCTTCATGAATCCAAACTGCAGCAATATCAGATAAATCGGATCTGCTGTGAGAAGCTGTTTAGGATAAACTCAGTCACTTCACGGTGAAGACAGTATAAGTCCTCACATGAGCCATTTTGGACACGCTGCTGTTGAAATTGCTGCTAACTGGTTTCGTGTTTTGTCCTTTGGCCCTCCCACATGCCGAAGGTACTGTGAAGCTGTGGGTGACTGCTGTCTTCAGAAATTCCCCATTCATACTGCATGTGACCCAGGTGACCAGTGGTTCCTACACTTTTCTACCACCTCACCCAATTGCACCCTTCTCAGCATCTCCCTTCTACTCTTTTAATTGCCTTTGAATGAGGCACTTGAATTGTCCCTCAGCCTCTTCCTCCACCCTGTAATTCCTTTCAAAATTACATTAGCTATTTTGGCTTTAGTTAAAGGCAAGCTCCAGTTGGGGGCTGGAGCTAAGGAACTCCGAGAGTTGTAACCTTCTGAGTCAAGGCAATTATATGGAGATGGCCTAGTAACCAAAACATAGCCAAACAGTGGCTGTGGAAATCCCAGGGTTTTGCTTTGTAATGCTCTCAAACAAGCAGTGCACAGCCTATTCTATGTTAGACAGTGATCATGACTATATCACACCTGATTTGCCGGGCAGGGTTCATTGACCAAGAATTGGTCCTGAATTTATATGTCA
>NW_010551171.1:0-10112 GCF_000687285.1 Phaethon lepturus | reverse complement strand
TTCCTGCACTGTGCCAGTGATCCAAATCCAGTCTGGTGGGTCTGAAGGGCTGTGACATTTCCTTAGCACACTGTTTGATTCGTATTTATTTTACATTGTATTCACTGATGGCACCAAATTGACTTACATGGTAGCTCTTTTTAAAGCAGAAAAATTCCATGTTGACTAACAAAACTAGTTTTGCTCACAGTGAAGATATACAAGTGTCAAGCAGTGCTGCTTTTGTGTTGCTGATACATTAAAACAGAATAATGAATACTTGCCATGTTTCTCCACTGATTTCATAGCATAATGTATATCAACATAAGGGAATAAGAGGAATACTCCACCTAGATGCTATTTATGTGCAAACAACAATTTCCTTACTTCAACTTCCCACACCTGCCCAAACCCAAAGCTGTAGTTATTTTAATGTCAGTTGCCCTTTCTTAGAGCAAAACCTTGTGCAGTGAATGTAGGGAATGGCCAGGAATCTAAATAGGTTCTTCTGATGGAAAGATACCTTATTGTGAAATATTGAAAGGAATCTTTGCCAGACAAAATTATCTACACAATTTTCCTGTTTCCCTGAAAAATAAAAAGCCCTTAGGGTTTGATGTTAAAACGCGTCCCTTTGGTTTGCGAGTCTGTTGTTACTGTCTTTACAGAAAGTGTGGAAATTCTGAAAATGATAATGAAGGCTGCTGGCTGGGGAGCTGCCCACTGCTGCCCACGGCAATGAGCACCAGCTTTCAAAGAAATCAAAATTATTTAAAAATCAGTACTTTGGGTTTTCACGTCAGAGTCCTAAATACAGAAAAAACCAGTTTAAAATACAGTCAAGACACTACCTACATCGTTGTGCTCAGAGGCTGAATGCTGCAAAAGCCTTAACAATCCAGCGTCTTATATAAAGAGGTGTTTTATACTGAACCCAAAGCCATAGTGAACTGTGTTCTCATCCACTAATGGCACTCAGGATGTTTGCCAAAGATGCTGACACGTTGTAGAGACAGGTAGACAGATGGACTACAGCCCAAGAAGAGCAAACTTGTTTTATTAATGGCAGAAGAGCAGTTCTTTATTCTTATCTTTGTTAGGGTCAGACTCTGACATCCTTCTGCAGCTTTTTTAGTGCCTTACTCCTTCAGTAACTCAACTGCAATCCAGGAGAAAGGAGCATTATTCAAGGCAGGTAAACAGAGCAGAACCTGGCCCTCGGTCAATAAGTGATTTGCAGAAAGGTCTTTTAAAAACATGCTGTGAATGACTGTTTACTTGCCTTGAGGCAGCAAACAAAGACAGCCTCCAAATCCCACTATAGCAATTGGGAAGTGTAATCCTAGCCAGCGTATTTCAGTTCATTTCAAATGCACTGTCCGAAGTGAAACGGGAATTTCAAGGAAGCAAAGTTAAAAGATGCTGGCAAATGAATCTCCACTACAAAGGCTGAAATGGGGGATTACAAATGAGCGATCCCTTTAGTTAGCCTGCTAAATTGGTGTGCAGGCCTGGAAAAAGAGAACAATGAACACCTCCTGACACCAGGCTGTTTGTCTGGTGAGTATCCCTCAGTGCAAATGTTGGTACTGTGTGAGTATTTTTTGTGTTTCTATAAAGTCCTAATGAGCTCCTTGGGTGAGAGTGAAACCCTTTGCTTTTTCACACTGTGCTCAAGACCCTTAAACTTCATGGGGTCAGGCCTAAAGAAAGGGTAATGGACCATGAGGTCCAGCTTAATAGACCCGATATTAACACAGCAGCAAGAATGTCACCAAATGCAAAGTTTAGGGCAGGCAATGAATGAAGTATTTGTTACACTTAAATAATATACAAAGATTATAACAGAGTAGTAGCACTATATCAATGTCATCATGCGGGACTTTGAAAATCCTCCATGTATGAAATAACTTTGCAATGCATCCTTGTATTATAAACAACACAATTTACCTACATGCTCTAAATGATTAATTACATTAATGTGTGTTAAATGTCATATCTAGCCAATAATATTCGTCAGAACTTCTCATTAATCTTGGACCTTGAAAAACCTACATGTTAGAAAACCTCTCTAATCTATCACATCACAGTCAGAGAATATTTGCATATGAGATGCAAAGAGTTTATTCATTCAGTGGCTGAGATTCCAGTAGTGGCAGTTCAATGATTTTATTGGAAAGTGAATGAGATTTCTCACTTTTGGTTTAGTCCTGAAATGCTTATTTGTGCAAATAATGTTTCATCTCACTAATGAGCTTAATTGATAACTCATGCTAATTTATGAACCAGTGTGGGGCCTGAGCCTTCTTGGCTCTAACACTCATTTTAATATGAAACCATAAAGTAGCATTTGCTAATGAAAGCCCTAATTAAAGCAAAGGAATGAATACATTTATTTAGGAACACCAGGGATCAGCAATTCAACAGCTTCTTTAACAATTATTTAACTTCTTTTCATAAGCGTACATTTGTAAGCCCAGAACTGCTTAACACTATATTTGAAATAGCTCTGTATTAAACCTTATTTGTAGATAAGGAGCTTTTATTGTTGCCTCCACTTTGTATTGTTAGAAGAATCAAAATGTAGATATAAATAGTGATTTGGTGAGATTTCTGAAAGTGGCAAAAAGGCATGTCTAAAAAAACATTTTTCACTGGGCAGTTTACTTTCTCTTTTAATGACTCACTGAGAGCAAAATACTTTCCAATAATGTTCTTCAAGGAGCAGCTACTCTATGAGGAGTGTGCATTGTCCCTTTGAAATAATGCCTCACACAGTTGTATGATGCTTGAAATGGGAAACAGAAAAATGAAGAAAAACAAGTATTGGTAAAGTTAGTAATTATATTTAATTTGACAAAAATAAAAAATCCTTTTTACTTTGAAAAAAGGAACATTTTCCATGTGTAGACACCTGACATCATTCTGACCTGGCATTCACCAGTATGTGCTTGCAGGTGATAGGAACGAAGAATGGCCCCAACCTGGCTGCGGACTCCAGAGGGACAGGAGGGCTGGTCTCATCTCTTGGTGAGCAAATGAGGATAATGGAGCAGCATTGCCTGCTTTTCTGCTATAGGACAGTTGCAAACAGGTTATCTAAAATACAGATTTTTTTTTCTTCCTTCTGAGGTTAATTAAAGGTTGATAGGTTGATGGAGAAAGGTCCTCTTCCGGCGGTGCCTTTCTTCCCACAGAGACTGTATGTAGAAACTCACACGCTGCTGCACCTTCCCAGAGTTGGCCAGGGAGATGGAGGGAGATGCTGAGCTGGGCTTGCCCAACGTCCAGAGGTGGCAGCAGAAACTGCACAAAACTGTGGTTATCTCGCTGGGGGCTCAGGTGGAGACCTCCCTGTTCAGCACAAAAGCTGAGCCCACAACAGTTGTGTTTCTAAAGCTATCTGATGAGCTTGTCCACATTTCCAGAACTCTCAGGCCTGGGCAGCCAGCCAGGCTGTACAATGGAGGAGGAGTCCATGAAAAGCAAAGAGACAAATTGCTTCACTGACCTCACTCTTGTGACTGCAAGAGAAAGATGGGGAGCCAAGGTAATTGCCAAGGCACCCAAAGAGAGTTAATATTACTGACTTCACTGTTAGCTGCCTCTCACAAAAGTATTTGGTGCTCATCCTCCATTTTTGAAAGTTAGTGGTTCAACATTTCATTTAATCAGTAAAACATCATAAAACATAGTCCTTTAAATATTAACCATTATTTTTAAATTATTTTGAAAAAAATGGTTCTCTGTTTTAAAACTTTGAACTCAGTGTGATGAGTAGGGAAGGAAAGCTCGTTAACTCCCGTATTCTAATATAATTTCCCAGACTGGTATAGCTCAAAGCTTTGCATAGAGGAGCCCTGCATGGCTGAACCTGGCACTTCTGCTGGCAAGTTACCTCAAGAACAAGGCCACCAAAATTATAGTCAAGAAGATGAGGCTCTGCTAGACCACCATGCTGGATGGAAATGCAGCTCTAGTGCAGGGGTATGTATGTCTGCATGAGTTATGAGCTTAAATTGTTTCAATACTGAGTGAAATTAAGGTAACATCTTCAAAACATCTTCCCTGACTTAGGAATCTGTTCCATTTTGAATTTGACTTGGGCACTTAAAAAAACAACTTCCTCCATCTGTCAGTGAGGACATACTCAGATATCCAGGACAGTAGGTGCCTTTTTCCCCACTGCAATGTGAGCAAAGTGACCAGAGATTGTCAGATCAGAAGGAGAACAAAGCAACTTTCAACTTTAGCATCCGAGATTACTTCATACCATCCACGGTTGGTGAGCATATGTTGCAGCCTTGAAAGAAAACAACTTTGCAGGATTTTAAGCTTTTTATTGAAAAATTATGAAGCCAGCGATTCAAAGTTAACTAAAATCTGAACCAAACTATTCTAACTTAAGGAAAACTACCTACCGTGAAACAATCCAGTTATGAATCAAGCTTAATAAGAATCAAAGTGATTACTGTATAAATATGCCAGCTGAATATGAGCTGGCAGTGTGCCCAGGTGGCCAAGAAGGCCAACAGCGTCCTGGCCTGTATCAGAGATAGTGTGGCCAGCAGGAGTAGGGAAGGGATCGTGCCCCTGTACTTGGCACTGGTGAGGCTGCAGCTCGAATACTGTGTTCAGTTTTGGGCCCCTCACTACAAGAAGGACATTGAGGTGCTTGAGCATGTCCAGAGAAGGGCAACAAAGCTGGTGAGGGGTCTGGAGCACAAGTCTTATGAGGAGCGGCTGAGGGAACTGGGGTTGTTTAGTTTGGAGGAGGCTGAGGGGAGACCTTATCGCTCTCTACAACTACCTGAAAGGGGGTTGTGGTGAGGCGGGTGTTGGTCCCTTCTCCCAAGTAACTAGTGAGAGGATGAGATGAAATGGCCTCAAGTTGTGCCAGGGGAAGGTTCAGATTGGACATTAGGAAAAATTTCTTCACTGAGAAGGTGGTCAAGCATTGGAACAGGCTGCCCAGGGAAGTGGTGGAGTCACCATCTCTGGAAGTGTTCAAAAAACGTGTGGATGTGGCGCTTCGGGACATGGTTTAGGGGACATGGTGGTGTTGGGTTAATGGTTGGACTTGATGATCTTGAAAGTCCTTTCCAACATTAATGATTCTGTGATTCTGTTATTCTGTGAATAAAATCTTATGAAGTCAGAAATTATTTTGAGCAGAGGGTGAAATCATCAAGGAAACACTGTGTGCATTAAATCATGAATTTATGTAACACAAACTCAGAGAAGGACTTGAAATCTGCTCTCTCAGTTCTTGAACGAGTGGCATGTGAAGTACTGAATTATAAGTATATACGAATATGTGAAATATGCCTTAGCTAAAGAGGCAAGTAGGAGGGTTAGGCTTTTCCATCTCATCTTTTCCACTGATTAAGCTTAGACAGCTTCCTGCTCATCATTTAGGTCTTCTAGATCACATTGGAGGTGTGATTTGAGATGCACTGATCGAATGGGGACCTATGCTGTTATTTTTGATGATCTGTCTCAGACTACGTCTGATGAAGTCTGGTGCAGATGATGCAGTAGTTAAGGAAAAAGGTAACATCTTCAGATTGCACAGTCTTTGGAGCATGAGGGTTAGAGCTGTGGTCAGCCAGTTTCATTTCTGTTTGATATTTCATACCGTGAAATTTACTTTAATCACGAGGCTCCTCAAGTTAGCATGGTCTGTGGCTTCTTGCTGCTCTCATTTGGCCTGAAGACATTGGTGTTTTCCAGAAAAACACGTGTGTGCCAGGTTTTCTAACTCACTGAGAAAGTACAATCCATGCTCAGAGGCACATACTTGACTGGACCTCAGTCTAGCATGCAGCAGACTTGCACTCAAAATATAAAAATCATGAACTCCAAAAGAGGTGACTCCGGATACTGTTTTGTCTATGTCCCAGCTCCTCTGTGAGGAGTAAAAATCCCTCCAAAGAAATAAGAACAATCTGCACATATATGTCGATATTTTTTTCTAAATAAGTTGTATAATATATATATACACACAACCTTTCAAAGTACAGGAACCTGAAGTTATACATGGTAGGTCTTATTCCAGTCTATATCTCTCCACCTAGATGTGAGGACTTGACCTATGTGTCTATGCAAGTTTTGAAAAGGAACTAGTTATTTTGAAAATCCGTTGTATTAGGCAGGGCTTTGAAGAGCAGGAGTATAAACACACCTGGAGTCTCTTACGGAACAGAAGCAGAACATCGCATTTGTAGGCAAGGAATGTGCTTTCATAATGCTTTTTCTCTCTCAGGAGCTGTGTAACTGAATTATATTCTAATATTTGTACTACTACTACTACTATTAATAAAATAGTCACTTAGCCAGATGCTGCTCTATCTTGCTTTACTGTAAATCAAAAAACCCTATTGTTTTCCTGGGTTTACATGTTACAAATAAATGAGAGAGATCTAGCAAACTCTGAGCAACTGAAGCAAACTGCCCAGCACATGCATTGCTGCATATTGCGGATCTTGAAGTCTCTTTTATTTACATTGTAAGTATTAATTCCAATAATGTATTCAGCTTTTAGCTGAAGTATTTCTCACTCTCAGCACTCAAAGGACTACAGCTGCTCACAGAGTCCAGAACAGATTTTGTCAGAGGTGTTATATCTGACTTCTGGTAATGGAGAGAACAGAAATGGGACGCAAAAGCCAGAAGCACACAAAATTCTAGCATTGTAGAAAGCCTTCCTTTGGAGTGATGTAGCGTCTAATACATGTTCTCATATGAATATGCTTAGATTAATAACATACGCCATTTTGCAATAGTCTGACAGCAAAACTAGTGCAATCTTCTCCCTGACAAGGATGACAGAAGAAAAAATACAGCGATAACCTGTTATCCTGTTACATTCCTTTGCGACGACAGAGCTCGGTAAATGCATTTCCAGTAGCAGCCTTGGCACAAGGCCACGCGCTAACGCCAACAGAGGAGTCAGCTGGCAAACAACCGTGCCGGGTTGTGGCCAGGTTCCCCACCCAACTGCCACCGAAATCTTGGACGGCATCTGCCAGGTGGAGAAGAATGGGTATGGTAAGGCTAACTCGACTTACTTCAAACTCAACTCGTAACAGTCAAGAGTACAAGTAGGTGTGACCTAGGCTTGCATCTGCAGAAAGTTACAGTGTAAACAGCTAAATCAGCAATACCATCCCTTTCCTGCAAATCTGGCGTCTGCTGTTTCATCGTGGAAAAACACCATTTTTCAGTATAGCGAGGGTAGCAAGAGCTATGCCCACAAAATGTTTCCAGGAGTATAGGTAACCTGTGGGGAAAGCCTGCCTGTCCTATAGTCAGCGTCCTGGGCTTAGATTGTCTCTCCAGTAATTGTAAACTAGCAGTTATTTGCTTAGACAGAATTAAAAGCAATGACAAAGTGAAGAATAAATACTCCCGTCTCAAACCTATGCAAATCCTCAAAACTTTACACTCAAATGATCAGAATAATGGATCTTCTCTTCCTAGCGTGAAGGTGCAAAAATGTGTAACAACAAATATTTTCCCATACAGTTAAGTACAGAAGGGCCTCCTACTTCTGCACTTGAAGCAGAATCACTTCAACATATCATCTCTGGTTTGTATCGTGTTAGAGGGAAGCCTTGCCAGGACTATGAGAGACAACACAGGGCATGTGAGCACCACGAACTTTCCTCTTTTTTTTTCATAGCCCATGAGACATCGTTTCCCTTGTAGGCAAAACCAAACATCTGAATCACTCCTGCATAATAGTTGCATCCTGTCTGAATTCCTTTTATTTACAAATGGATTTGCAGTCTAGTGAGTCAAATTAAGTACCAGCCTGTCAGAGTGAAAACAGAGATAACGCGCTTCGTGTGGCTAAGAGTAGAGGAAGAAGAATACAAAATAGAGTAGAATGCAAACACTTTGAATCCAGTTACTTTACTTCAGCACACGGAACATGGGGAGATTACTTTCACAGCAAAATGGGGTCCCATAGTGGGTCCTATTTCTTCTGTTAATTAAGGCAACTGCTTCTACTTCAGTGTTCGGCGAAGATGGGAATGCTGGATAAGGATAATCTCCCTTTTGGATTACTATTTTCTGGGGGAAAAAATAATGCCCCTGGCAGACAGAGGCAGAGGAAGGTATGTTAAACTGAAAACGTAGGGAACACGTAGCCTCTAAGAGCCACTCTCAACACAAAAGCCAGCACATGGGACTCGTGGTCAGAACTCAGTTTTTGCGTTTGAAAGCAAACAAATAAGCAACAACCCCCAAATGTTATTGCATAGTCCTGCTTCCTTACCTGTTGCTAAAGGGAAGTTCCCATAGGAGCTCATCTGCCATTACTTTAACTTGGTGGCTCTCCACGCTGGAGGTTCTTTCCCACTCTTGTAAAATCAACCTGCACTGAGATCCCACTGGTGAAAGCTGCTGCTTTTCTGCCTGTGCCTGGGGTTTCCCGACTGAAGAGGGAGAATGGGCACATCGTGGTGGAGGAAGGAGCTTACGAGGCACTGCGAGTAGCTGGACATGGCAAACTGGAACTTCATGACTACATTCCACTGATGGGAGGTCCAGACAGACCTCGCTTCAACCGGACAAGACAGCACATGCCTGTCTGAATGTGAGTTTCCAACTGCATTAAGTCAACGAAGCTCAAGGAATTACTGTAAGTTCCCTGACAGCTTCTCCTTTGCCCTCCCACGCTTGCTCAGCGGCACTGAATTAAACTTAGAGTGGCCCAGCTAAAAAAAAAGAATGTAGTTTTAAAAACCCCATGGGGTAATGCCTTTCTCTTTGGTGGGGTGGATTCAATGGGCTAAGGTTTGGAAAGCAAAGAACGTAAATCTAAAAAAAAAAAAAGTTTAAATCTGACGTAAATGCTCAGGATTTCAGTCTTTATTTTCTCTGTGTTAAATTTTGCCTATTTTTTACTTCTTGATATGAGGATCCGCAGGAGGAATGGACGGCAGCTCCATGAGTACACTGCACCGGGGCAGCATCTCCTTGTTGCAAATTTGCTTCCAGCACACAGACGTCAAGGAAGGACTCCCTGGGACCAACGCCACCTATTTTGGGGTACAATTTTCCAAAGTCTGTTTCTCAGATTCTTGTGCAGAGAACCGGACTGCTGTTCCATGTTGCACCCCCCATCCTGGGTTGGCAAACCTAAATTTTCAGTACTAGGAGTTCATTTGTGCAAGTGAAAGCTTTTCTTTCCTTTGAAAAGTCATCTACTGGGCCCTGATATAAGTAACTGGGAGGCAAAATCTGACCAGCACTTGTGTATTTTCTTATATATTAATCTTTTGCATGGTTAAAAATACCAAAGCATTCTTATTCAGTGTAAGTTATGAGTTAAATCCTGTTTACTAAAGGAACTTCTATACAGAGGAAATAAATCAGTATATTCAAATACAGAGTGCATACATGAGGATAGAAACCATACAAAATGTTTTCCTCCTTGCATTGTGTGTGGTCAAATTTGCATTAAAATGCCAACAAATATCTAAATATGTTTTAATTGTTTAAAGGCCTCCAGAACTTTAAAACAATAATTAAATGCATTTTTACTTTCCTAGAGAAATGTCATCCAGCCGCCTCTGGTTAATAACATTTCCAAACCCCAACCTGTTAGTACAACAAGCCTTTTATTTTCTTTTTTCTCTTTTTTCTTTTCTATCTTTTTTCTTTTTTCCTCTTTTCTCCTGTTTTTTCCTTTTTTCCATTTTTCCTGTTTTTTGTTTTTTTCTCTTTTTACTTTTTTCTCCTTTTTAAGTCTTTTTTTAGCTTTTTCCTTTTTTATATTTTTTCTATTTTCTGTCCTTTTCTGTCTCTTTCTCTCCTTTTCTCTCTTCTCTCTTTTCTCTTTTTCCTCTTTTGTCTCTTTTTTGTCTTGTCTCTTTTGGTCTCCTTTTGTCTCCCTTTCTCTCATTTTCTCTCTTTCTCTCGCGTTTTCTTTCTTTTTTCTTTTTTCTCCTTTCTCTTTTTCTCTCCTTTTTTCTCTGTTCTTTTTCTTTTTTCTTTTGTCTCTTTTCCCTTTTTCCTCTTTTTTCCCTTTTTCCTCTTTTTTCCCTTTTTTCTTTTACCCGCTTTTCTCTTGTCCCCTTTTTTCCCCTTTCCCCCTCTTTTCCCCTTCTCCCCCCTCCCTC
>NW_010551170.1:0-2487 GCF_000687285.1 Phaethon lepturus | reverse complement strand
CCGCCGTCAACCAGATGGTGGACGAACTGATCGACTACGGGCACGCCGACGCCGCCACCATCGCCGAATGGAAGGACGGCGTCAACGAAGCGTGGGCGGACCTTCTGGAGCTGATGGAGACCCGGGCGCAGATGTTGGCGGCTTCCCACGAATTGCACAAGTTCTTCAACGACTGCAAAGAGGTTTTGGGGCAAATCGAGGAGAAAAGGCAACGCCTGCCGGAACTGGCAGCCCACGAGGGCAGGACGTCGGCCGGCGCCTTGCAACGGGCGTTGAGCGCCTTCGAGCATGACGTGGAGGTGTTGGTGACCCAAGTCCGGCAGCTGCAAGAGGCTGCGGCGCAGCTGAGGACCCTCTACGCCGGGGACAACGCCGAGGCCATCGCCGGGAGGGAGCAGGAGGTGCTACGGGCGTGGAAGGAGCTCTTGGCGGCGTGCGAGGAGTGCCGGCTCCACGTCGCCAGCGTCGCCGATAAGATCCGCTTCGTCGGCACCGTCAGAGACCTCCTCGCGTGGATGGACGGCGTCCTCTGCCAGATCGGCGCCGGAGAGAAGCCCAGGTAACGGCAGCCGTGGGCCGCGCCGAGGTCCCGCATCCTGCGGTGGCCCCGAGAACCGCGTCCTGGCACATCCGTGGTGCCGAGGACCCGTGTCCTGGCCCGTCCCAAGGATCCACGTCCAACCCCATCATGAGAACCCATGGCCTGTCCCATCCCAAGGATCCATGTCCTGGCCCATCCATGGAGCCAATGACCCGTGTCCTGGCCTATCCCAAGGATCCATGTCCTGGTCCATCACGAGAACCCATGGCCTGTCCCAACCCAAGGACCCGTGTCCTGGTCCATCCATGGAGCCAAGGACCTGTGTCTTGTCCCATCCCAAGGACCCACGCCCTGGCCCATCCGTGGTGCCAAGGACCCGTGTCCTGTCCCATCCCAAGGATCCATGTCCTGGTCCATCACGAGAACCCATGGCCTGTCCCAACCCAAGGACCCGTGTCCTGGCCTATCCCAAGGATCCATGTCCTGGTCCATCACGAGAACCCATGGCCTGTCCCAACCCAAGGACCCGTGTCCTGGTCCATCCATGGAGCCAAGGACCTGTGTCTTGTCCCATCCCAAGGACCCACGCCCTGGCCCATCCGTGGTGCCAAGGACCCGTGTCCTGTCCCATCCCAAGGATCCATGTCCTGTCCCATCCATGGAGCCAAGGATCCATGTCCTGGCCCATCCCAAGGATCCATGTCCTGGTCCATCCCAAGGACCCATGTCCTGGCCCATCCAAGGATCCATGTCCTGGCCCATCCATGGAGCCAACGACCCGTGTCCTGTCCCATCCCAAGGACCCATGTCCAACCCCACCACGAGAACCCACACCCTGGCCCATCGGTGGCGCCAAGGACCCGTGTCCTGGCCCATCCATGAGCCAATGACCCGTGTCCTGGTCCATCCCAAGGATCCATGTCCAACCCCATCATGAGAACCCATGGCCTGTCCCAAGCCAAGGATCCATGTCCTGGCCCATCCATGGAGCCAACGACCCATGTCCTGGTCCATCCCAAGGATCCATGTCCAACCCCACCACGAGAACCCACACCCTGGCCCATCGGTGGCGCCAAGGACCCGTGTCCTGGCCCATCCATGAGCCAATGACCCGTGTCCTGGTCCATCCCAAGGATCCATGTCCAACCCCACCACGAGAACCCACACCCTGGCCCATCGGTGGCGCCAAGGACCCGTGTCCTGGCCCATCCATGAGCCAATGACCCGTGTCCTGGTCCATCCCAAGGATCCATGTCCAACCCCACCACGAGAACCCACACCCTGGCCCATCGGTGGCGCCAAGGACCCGTGTCCTGGCCCATCCATGAGCCAATGACCCGTGTCCTGGTCCATCCCAAGGATCCATGTCCAACCCCACCACGAGAACCCACACCCTGGCCCATCGGTGGCGCCAAGGACCCGTGTCCTGGCCCATCCATGAGCCAATGACCCGTGTCCTGGTCCATCCCAAGGATCCATGTCCAACCCCACCACGAGAACCCACACCCTGGCCCATCGGTGGCGCCAAGGACCCGTGTCCTGGCCCATCCATGAGCCAATGACCCGTGTCCTGGTCCATCCCAAGGATCCATGTCCAACCCCACCACGAGAACCCACACCCTGGCCCATCGGTGGCGCCAAGGACCCGTGTCCTGGCCCATCCATGAGCCAATGACCCGTGTCCTGGTCCATCCCAAGGATCCATGTCCAACCCCACCACGAGAACCCACACCCTGGCCCATCGGTGGCGCCAAGGACCCGTGTCCTGGCCCATCCATCCCGGCCCCCCCCCGCCGGGGGTCTGTCCCCGTCCCCTCCCGCGCTCCCAGCCCCCGTCCCCGCCCGTAGGGACGTCTCCTCGGTGGAGCTGCTGATGAACGACCACCAAGGGCTGAAGAGCGAGATGGACGCCCGCGGCAAGAGCATCGCCGCCTGCCTGGAGCTGG
>NW_010551169.1:75206-88693 GCF_000687285.1 Phaethon lepturus | reverse complement strand
CTTCGCTGCGTAGCCCTTCGCCTCGGTGGCTTCCAGATGTTATGAAATAAAGGTTGGGTACTGTACTGTCCTGGTTTTGGCTCGGGTGGAGTTGTTTTTTTTTTCCCCCCGATAGTTGGTACAGCGCCGTGCTTTGGAGTCAGTATGAGAATGATGTTGATAACACACTGAAGTTTTAGTTGTGGCTAAGTAGTTGTAGTGCTTGTACTAAGTCAAGGACTTTTCATGCTCCCCCATGCCAGTGGGGAGGTGCACAAGAAGCTGGGAGGGGACACAGCCGGGACAGCTGACCCAGGCTGGCCAAAGAGGTATTCCCTACCATATGACGTCATGCCCGGTACATAAACTGGAGTTGGCCGGGGGCAGGGAATCGCTGCTCGGGGTTGGGTTATCGATCACCAGATGGTGAGCAATTGCTGTATTGGGCATCACTCATTCTTGTACGAGTTCTTTGTTAGTAGTAGTAGTATTGTTATCATTGTTGTTTCCTTCTCTCTTGCTGTCATATTAAACTGTTTTTATCTCAACCCACGAGTTTTTCCTGATTCTCTCCCCCATCCCACTGGGGAAGGGGGGGAGTGAGCGAGTGGCTGCGTGGTGCTGGCTGCGGCTAAACCATGACACTATACTATCTTATTCAATAAAATAATGACACTATACTATCAATAAAATAATGACACTATACTATCTTATTCAATAAAATAATAAAACAAAGTGGCTTTCTGAGTCCTGAGGTCCTAGAAAACGAAAACCATGGTGCTAGATTTCTGCTTTTTTGATTAACAAGTGCATTCAAAATGTTAACGGCTCCTGTTGCTTATTATAGTTTTGATCTCACCACTTATGGTGAGGCTAATCTTGGATTTATGTTATTTACTTTTCAGCTATATGATGATTTCAAATGATGCTACAGGACGAAGACATACTATTGTGCATTTAAAGTTCAATTCTGTTAGCATTCCCCATAGTGACAGTCTGGGATAAGAAGCATAAATGTAACACCAGAACAAGTTTGTACATTATTTTACTTAATATTGAAGAGGATTTTTAAGGTTTTATACTTTAATTGTCCTTGACACAGATGTATTTGGACCCTACAGGCACATTCACAGCTAGATGTTATTGTAACTATAATAGTGTTTGTGATATGAACAGTTGTCATCTTTCATTGTCAGTGACTATCTATGAAGTGCATGTGACAACCGGAGAACTGTGGAACGCTGGAACTGAGGCTGATGTCTATATTTCTGTCTATGGAGAAAGAGGGGATACAGGATCAAGGCAGCTGCTCAGGTCACAGAAACCCAAGAAATTTTTAAAAGGACAAGTAAGTGAAAGACAGGGCATTTTCTGATATATTTGGCTGGCTTTTCTCTCTCAGGTGGGTGGTTATCCCAGGCAAGGTACAATTAAAAAAGAGGTAATTACGGCATTCCAATGTTTCCCAAAAATTCCATAATTAAGCAAAAAGTACTTTGTAAAGGTATACCAGTGTTTCTGGAAAATAAAATTTTCATTTATAAAATAGGTATGCAGTGTACTTTTATTTTTGATTCTTTTAAAATTTTGATTTAATAAGTGAAGAGAAATTTAAACTACATTTTATATATGTATTTCTAACATTGCAATCTGCTGTAATCTGTAGTTGTTTAGCCAATTAAACTTTCAGCAGTTTCTTTTCTGACTCTGATCCCATTAATTTGAATGGAACTACTCCCATTAACAAAGTATCAGGCTTATTTTTATTTCAGGAAACCTGTCCTTCTTGGTTTTTTCTCACCTTATCATTAGGCGGTATTTCAAAGGATGATCTTGACAGAAGAGTTCTATAGGTTTATGGATCTTAGGGATTCCACAGCTGAAGAATGTTCTGCTTTTTAGATTTTACTGAAATTTTGTTGATTGATTACAGACTGACATCTTTGCTGTTGAAGCTGTGCACCTTGGACATTTGAACAAGATTGTTATAGGACACAGTGGTCTTGGATCAGGTCAGAAATCTCTCTATATAGTCACTGATATGCCTGTAAAGTTATTAATCTTTTCTTTGAAATACAATATGTATTTCTAAAACTGAATGTATGAAAATATTTTAGAAGTGAAAGACAAAGGCTTCTAAGGAAACTATTCAAGTGACACAGTTACCTTATTGTATCATCACAAATTTCAAATAGTTTGTGTCCACTTTCACTATACTCTCAAACATTATGTTAAGGACAGCATCTGCTACTGTTCTGTCCTTTTTAACTAGTCCCTATGGAAAAACCGTGGAGAGGGGACAATGTCTGCATGATAGGACATTGAATATGTCTTGTGCAGTCTGTGTTATAGATAAAATGAGCTATTATAATTTTAGGTCAATTAGCATTGCTGTAACTTATTTTTTTTCATTTATTCTCAGGAAATGGCTGGTTTCTGGACAAAGTTGTAATCAAGGATCCTATAACAGATTTGGATTATACTTTTCTTTGTCACAGGTTGGTGGTGTTTCATTTGAGTTAGATTTGTAATAAATTTTTAATTACTCATAGTTTTTCTTCTGAGATGTCCTGTCAAGAGAAATATGTGTTTCCTGAAAAGTGAGCTGAAATGGTCTGATTCTTTTTACAGCTGAGTTGTACCTGTCCCAAATCTCTGGTGCATTTGAGCTAACAAAAAAGCAATAAAACATTCTGCCTGGGAACTTTCTATCATTGCACCTTGCAAATTATTCAAGATGTCCTTTTTTGACACACTCCCCATATCCAACACCTTGGATCTGACACTAGCAGGTCCATCCATTCTTCCATACCATGCGATGCAAGGCTTTAAGATCTTGTGAAATGGCTATCACAAACGCAGCTACCCGACCACATCTCTTTTTCTCATTTGCCTTGCAGCCTGTCACTGAGCTGCAACGTAATTTGAAGCAACCCTAACTTCCCTGCCTTTTTCCCTGCAGATGCTGCTGCTCTGAATCTTCTGTTTCCATAGCTCATTTCTAATTTTATCTACGCCTGATTAATTCTCAACACCTTATGGAAAAATTATAATTGATAAAGATCAGTGCAAATATTAGGAATGGCAAAGTCCAGTCACGTATGAATCTAGCTGCAGCTTGCCAGTGGCACCTCGATTCTATTTCCTTCACTCACTTCCCTGAGTGAATAAATAACTGCCTGAGACAGCTCGGAGTGAGCGATGTGCACACTGAAACTGATTTATGTGCGAGTAAGGGCTTTCTGCCTATCAGATACAGCACCTCATCTTTGCCTGACCTAATTTTGATTCTGTATTCCAGATGAGATGAACTGCTATGAAGAGATCTATAATGCTAGCTTCA
Organism: Phaethon lepturus; assembly: GCF_000687285.1. Lineage (NCBI taxonomy): Eukaryota > Metazoa > Chordata > Aves > Phaethontiformes > Phaethontidae > Phaethon > Phaethon lepturus. The sequence goes on along the minus strand of NW_010551169.1, from coordinate 85,371 downwards.
TACATAATTTAGGGAAAGTTCAAATCCATTTCAGGCAGAAAAACACAGGGTATGTGCTAGTTATTGCTAGAGCCCGACGCTGTGCTTGCTGATCTTACTCCCACAGTGTGTAAATCCTCAAATAGAGTTAGACTTAACTTATGTAAGTAGATGTGAAGCAGGTACAATGGCATTGTACAAGTATAGCTCAGACATGGTAAGATTGTTGCCTGTGTTGGATTTGCCTCCCTGTGTAGGGATTTTCAGGGCATGGAACAATTTGCATCCTGCTGTAGCCTTCCTGCAGACAGGAAGAGCAAACATAATGACCACTGCACCTTTTGTTATTGATCTGGGATCAATATGAGTTCTCTGATTTGTAATAATTGTCTTAGGCCCTTGTACCTCAGCCCAGTAAAGCGTTTATTTATAAGTTTCATCAAGAACAAGCGAACAAAACCTCTTTTCCCAAAGTCGATCTCTTTTCACTAAAACCAGATTTGTCTATTGCTGTTTGTCAGCCTTGAGATTTTAACGAATAGAAGAGGAAGTATCGGTATGCAAGTGCCATGTATACAGTATTGTGGGAGTTGCCAGTCAAGGTTACATCACTGAAATGGGTTCTGGTTTTTAGGTGGCTGGACCAGGGGCAGGATGATGGCAATATTGCTAGAGAACTGACTGTGACAGACGCCAGCACATTTCCAGGCAGTAAGTGAAAACTGGTGGGGACAAGAACCCAGCCTCACTGCAACTGTGTCAAATGGAATGAGGATGCTCTGTAAATTAACTACATGTTTTTTACCTGTACAGGACAAGAGCTGGAACTCAAGAGAGAGGAAAGTGTAAGAATGTACATTTTAATTTTTATTTAAACAATTCAAATTATGCTTTGAGTGAAATCAGGTCAGTTGTTCTCATGTATATCAAACTCCTGTGTATCATCTTCTCATAAGTCTTTTCTGCTTGTTTACAAAACTAGTGGGCTGCTGAAAAGTGGAAATTTCAGGAAGGCAATACACTTCAGTTTTACAACAAGCTCACCCATGGCTTCATTTGCCTCAGTCCAGATAACAGAGTTGATGCTCTTGGTGACAAGAAAAACAAATATGGTAAAGTATTTTTCATGTGGATATATGCACAAAAGAGATGAGAAAGAAGGACTTTATAGTTCACTGTGATGTCATATGGTGATTCCTGTAATGAATAGGAGTAGATATAATAAACATTTTCCTTACTTAAAATATTTACGTAGAAAATACATACATGTATTAATGACTGTAAGAACTCAGAAGTTATATGCTTGGTTTACATATAAAGCACAAGAAAAATCTCATATGGTAACTTGTCACTGGCTTTTGCTTGCCAAATAGAAACTTCTTGTCATCTGCAGTTCAATGCTCCCATGGAACTGCCATGGCAAGGACAGCTACAGTCTTTTGTAACTAGATCCATCTAAGCTAAGAAATTCAAATTTCCAGGTATAGTTCATTAATAGGGAGTGTATATGTATATATAGATTAAAAAAATCATTTTATTCCATCCTTGTGATTGATTTTAACGGCACTCTTCCAGTTCCTCCTCTTTATCAGCTTCCATCCTACTGTGTTACTAACACGTAACTATAATATGTATCATATTAGGCACACATATTTATGTTATCTTTGTAGTGATGGAGCTGCTCAGCCTTTCTGACATCTTCCCAGGGACCTTACACACATCTTTTTTATGTGCTAGAGCAGAATCTTTCAGGACACGCCAAAGAGTGCATGGAGAGCAGTGCAATCAATACTCCTTAGCGTAGCCTATAAAGGCACCTTAGAGAAGTTGCGCCAGAAAACTCAAATGTATAATATGGGAGACCAGTAATATTAGAAATATAGAAAGTGGCTGTTACTCTGTTTTACTAAAGGTCTTCCTATTAGCAGTTTTGGTCCTTTATTTCAAAGTATTTGCTAACTCAAACACAGATTAACTCAAATCTCCTATCTCCAGCCTTAGGATTTGCAAGTGTCTTAAATGTCTGAAAGCGGTTGCACAGCATGGTAGTGTCCTTCCTCCAAGGAGATCTATTTAGGATCACAAACTGTAAATTACTTTGTGACAGACCAAACTACCTGCTTGTAGGAATTTGGTCTGTAATCTGCACTCATGCAGTAAGCACATCTTTGCTGTGTTTTAATGCTGCGTATTCAACTGATGGATTGCATCTGACTTGATTTAGACAAATCAGATCATTTAGACACTGCAGAGTTCATAATCTTTTAACATGCAGCATTCAAGTTCACACTGGAGACTGTTTCCAGGTTTTAATCTAGATGCACTTTTCTTTCTATAAAATGAATTAATTTCTAACGGTATTTTTCTGACATAAACATGCGACATTGTTATTATATTCTGTACCTTTTTGGTACATTTTTACATGCTAGATGTAAAATTCATCAGTGTTATCTCTACAGTTTTAAATAAGTCATGTGTATAATTGTGCAAGAACCAAATCTGATGCACAACTACTAAATATCAGTAGTTAAAGATGATAAATATAATTAAATATATTAGAAAGAAAGATCAAAACAAAATTGGTATAAATTGGCTGCCAAAAAAATGAGTAGTGTGATCTGCAACCTCCCAAGGATTTAGCAATACTTAGGAATTAAACTGGTAATCAGAAAGAGCTTGATTTTTCAGAACAATATGATAAAGTTGCCCTGATATCAGAGGAACAGTTAGTGACACAGGAATAACCATGTATTCTTTTTTAGAATTTGGAGTACAAAAAAATGCAACTACAAAACGAATGCAGACACCTGTCATGCAACTCTTCTGCCTTCAGAACAGTATCTTTCTCTCTTAACCTCTTTCAAATTTGTTTGTTTTGCTTACATGTGCAGTAATTTATGAAGTGTCTAGAACAGTCATGTGCAACAGAAGTCCACAAGTGCTGACTTGGGAACCGTTGTTTAAATTTTCATTTAGGGCCCCTGCTTCCTTGTGTGTAATTTGGAATAAAGACCTCTGACATAAATTATCTACCTATCTTTCCTAATAAAAAACTGCATTTCAGACACCGGTAGAACTGTTTATTTGACTTCAGTAGATCTAAAATGATATAATTCAAAGGCCTTCAAAGTAGTGATGGCAAAGTAGATGATGATCTGGTCTAGGGGGTCTTTAATTTCGCAGGAAGCTTTATCTCGATCTGAAAGCAGAGATCCATTGTGACAGTTACGTGTCCTGCCTATCTTGCCTGAAGGGCTAGAAGCCTCATCTGTATTTTATGATTTGTGGCATCATCCAGAGAGGCACAATGGTCCTTGGCTGTATAATTCTCATGGCCCTAATGACACCCTGAAACTCTTACATTATGGACACCAGAGGATTCCTCCAGAGACAACTGCACCTTACAAATGGGCAACATAATGTACTGGTAGAAAAGCTGTTTAAAAAAAATCATCTGCTGCTGCTGGGAACAATAAAAATGGCACTACTGTCGTGGTTTAACCCCAGCCGGCAGCCAAGCACCACAGAGCCACTCCTCCCTCCCCCCACAGCGGGGTGGGGGGGAGAGAATCAGGAGGGTAAAAGTGAGAAAACTTGTAGGCTGAGATAAAGACAGTTTAACAGGTAAAGCAAAAGCTGTGCACGCAAGAAGAGCAAAACAAAGAATTCGTTCACCACTCCCCATGGGCAGGCAGGTGTTCAGCCATCTCCAGGAAAGCAGGGCTCCATCATGGGTAATGGTTTCTTGGGAAGACAAACACCATCACTCCGAATGTCTCCCCCTTCCTTCTCCTTCCCCCAGCTTTATCTACTGAGCAGGATATCATATGGCATGGAATATCTACGCCTTTGGTCAGTTGGGGTCAGCTGTCCCGGCCATGTCCCCCTCCCAGCTTCTTGCACACCCCCAGCCTTCTCGCTGGTGGGGCGGTGTGAGCAGCAGAAAAGTCCTTGACCCTGTGTAAGCACTGCTCAGCAATAACAAACACATCCCTGTGTTATCAACGCTGTTTTCAGCACAAATCCAAAGTATAGCCCCATACTAGCTACTATGAAGAAAATAGCCAAAACCAGCACAACTACTTTACCTTTCATCAGTATCTTGTAGCTATAAGAGGTAATTGTATGGAAAATTGGCCGGACTTAGAATTTTAGAAGCCATGAGCTATGCTGGAAGATTTGCTTTACAAGTTCTAATAGGGATACAGGGAAAATGAATTCTCTTTTCCTACCTGAAAGCTTTGTGTTCCCTACATGATCTATTATTTATCATGGAAATTCATTGCTATTGCCCAGTTCATTTTGCTGGAGTCATCAGCTCCTTCTTATGGATTTAAAAAAAAACACCCCATATATGCTGATCAAAAGAAATTTCTTCCTTATCATTAGCTCTCAGCGTCTTACTTCTCAAAGCACTGAAGTAGACAGTAGTCTCTAGATGCCCTTTCCTGAAGGGCTGAGGGGATTCATTGATCAGAGAGGTCAAGCTGTTGAGTTAAACACTTGATTCATTCTTTTCCCTTGAAAATGATAAATTATTGATTGTAATTAAATGCAAATATGAATTAATATACTCTCATATTTCTATATTTTTTCATTTAACTCTTAGGTCTTTTTGATGTAAATGTCAAAGGGAGAAATATATGCATATTCAGCAGTCATCAGATGCCACGACTTGCTCTTGCGCTTGTCAATGGCTATGTAATTGGAAAGGTAGGAAATGTTACTGATTTCTGCTTCATAATTAGATTTCATTGTCTGATTAAAAATAATGCTGTTTTTAATCTGTCTAATAACTGTGCTTCCAGTCAGATAAAGAGCGAAGAATTGCAGAACAGAACCCAGGAAATTGCCAGTGAACAGGCAAATTTATATGTAGGGCTTTGTGTGTTTTCTCAGTTTATTTTTTACTCTTTCATAGGATTTTTTAATAGACTAAATGATCTGATGCAGGAATACCAGGCCATTCCAAGCTATAATTTATATTGCCTTGCCACATGTTGACAAGGCACCTAGAATGCCCTCATATCTTATCTCATACCTCTGCCATCCAGAGGGACCTGGACAAGCTTGAGAAGTGGGCCTGTGTGAACCTCATGAAGTTCAACAAGGCCAAGTGCAGGGTCCTGCACCTGGGTCAGGGCAACCCCCCAGTATCAATACAGGCTGAGGGATGAAGGGATTGAGAGCAGCCCTGCCAAGAAGGACTTGGGGGTACTGGTGGATGAAAAGGTGGACATGACCCAGCAATGTGTGCTCACAGCCCAGAAGGCCAACTGTATCCTGCGCTGCATTAAAAGCAGCGTGGCCAGCAGGTCGAGGGAGGTGATTCTGCCCCTCTGCTCTGCGCTGGTGAGACCCCGCCTGGAGCCCTGCGTCCACATCTGGAGCCCTCAGGACTGGAAAGACATGGACCTGTTGGAGCGGGTGCAGAGGAGGGACCCAAAAATGTTCAGAGGGATGGAACACCTCTCCTGTGAGGACAGGCTGAGAGAGTTGGGGTTGGTCAGCCTGGAGAGAGATGGCTCCGGGGAGACCTTACTGCAGCCTTCCAGTACTTAAAGGGGGCTTATAAGAAAGATGGGGACAGACTTTTTAGCAGGGCCTGTTGCGATAGGACAAGGGGTAATGGTTTTAAACTGAAAGAAGGCAGATTTAGACTAGACATAAGGAAGAAATTTTTGACAATAAGGGTGGTGAAACATTTGCATGTTGCCCAGAGAGGTGGTAGACGACCCACCCATGGGAACATTCCAGGTCAGGTTGGATGGGGCTCTGAGAAACCTGATGTAGTTGAAGCTGTCCCTGCTCATTGCAGGGGGTTGGACTAGGTGACCTTTAAAGGTCCCTTCCAACTTGAACTATTCTATGATTCTATGATTTCCTCTTTTTGGATAAATGTAAATTCTAAGGTTTGATTTTAAATGCCCATTTTTCCTTTGTGTCTTTTTCTAAGTAACATGCTTGTCATAAGCCAATTGAAATATTCCAGATTTGTTTTGATCCATTTTTCTTTGTTTCATCCCATCTTCAAAGTCTTACTATTACCTGCCTTTCTCAGTACTTGCAGTATAAAAGTAGGCAATGGAGTTGCAGAAATTAGTTCTTTCCAATGAAACTCTTCTACTGATGAGGGAAGAAGCTGTTTCCCTTTCACTTTTTTGAGCTCTTCCCCTTATTTATCCAGTGAATAATTTTATAGTCAAAGCTGGTCCCGTTCCTCTTTTACATGATGTGCATTGGCGCTAGTGGGAATAGAGCACTCTCAGTAGAGTTAGATTTCTTAATGGGGATAGCATCAGGTTGCCAGGAAAAATGTCATACCTCCTTGCAGGACTTCTAGTGTTTATCTTCATTAGTGTAATTCTGATACAGAGAACCCCTTGCAGTCTGTCACATTGCCGTATATCTTACTACAGGGAGATTATTAACCGGTTACTTAAATTTGAACTTTCTCTTCTCTGTTTTGCTAAGGACATGCTTTATGAGGTTGAGCAACCTATCGAATTGGATCTCAATTTTCTTATTTTTAGTTGTGCAAGATGTTCCTTTTCCCAAGGAATGTGAAAAATGTTGTCATTTAAAACTATTTGTGGTCCTTGGAATTGAGATAGGTAGATGTAAAACAAAATGGCAATACAAAAATTGCAATTTACCTTATGATACATACATCATTATACTTTGAGGACGTGCTGGCTCACTTGTTTCACAACCACTTCTAAAATCATACAATTTTCCTCTTACTTTTAGAAGAATATTGAATCTGATAGACAGGTTTTTGTGTATGAAGCTTTTTCTTCAGAAGGTAGTGCCTTGGCAATGATAATTTTCCCTAGAAATATTGGTTCTTTGAAAACTTAAAAATGCTGAAAAAATGTTAGATTATGTAAACCAAAAGTCTCTTAAATTATTGGGCTGCTTACTAGCATTTTACATTTATTAAAATCCTAGTTTTATTTAAATATGAGAATAATGATGGAGTTGATAAAATATTTAAATATGTATGTTGTTTATTGTGTCTTTTCTATAATGGGATTACACAGTCTGCAAACCTGATCAGACAGGCATGGATAGTGTGTTGCTGTATTCTTTCATGTGAAACTTCTCACTCCTTAAGTGTTTTCTGTGAGTGTCGGTACCTGAGGAGAAACACTGTGGCAAATGAAGGAGGGCAGAGAGTTGCTGTAGTTCATTTTCTGTCTATGTCAAATTTATATTCCAACCTTCTTTGCAGCGTTTATAAGCTGAGAATCTAACTCTCTCTCTGATTGAGGCACCCAAGTATCTTCCGTGTTATCTTCAGATCTGTGTCATCTTAAGATGAACTGTTTCTGTGTTTTGAAATTCCGGAGCCCACAATTTCAGGACTTTGGTGTCCAGACTGCAAATCTGAAAAATATAAAGACATTTTCATACTAGACTGGTAATATTGTGGAACGTTGAACAATACAGAAAATATATGGTGGTACTCTCTGTTCTGGGTTTTACCATATCTAGTAGTTCATATAATTTATTATTCCTACTTTGACTTTGTTAGAGCAAAGACAAGACTTGCTGTGAGCTCTGTGTTCACCTTCAACCAAATGGTTGTGCCATTCTTGAGTCAGCCAGGAGCCCAGGTCACACTGTTATGTTCAATCTTCAAGGCAAAGTAGCTGATGAAACAACAGGATATGCTGGACTTTCCAAAGAATTTGTTGTGCATGTCAAGGTAAGGCGGGCAGAGGGAAATGAAGACGAGTCTTCTAAAATTTACTGTTATCCAGCAGATCGTATCTAATGAAATGTCAGAGGGTTGCAAGCTAAAAGAGTGATCCTCTTCCACCAGGTAGAGCTAACCTACAGCTTCACAGGTAGGTGAAGATTCTCACTTGAGAATTTTTCCTTTACTGCTCTCCTGGGGCCAGTGATGCTGATACTGCCGCTGGTACATGCAAATGGTGTGGGCTGTTACACAGAAAAGATGCATCCCTCAACTCTTTAGTAAACCTTCAGACAGTAGGAAGGCAGGTACATACAGGAGAGCTGCATGGGAAATGACTTAACTAGAAAAGAGAACAAGTTTCTTAACTTACCACACTCCTTGTGCTCTGGATGTTGTGCTGTGATGCTGAACAATAAAAAGCAGGGAAGCTGCAGAGTAGGGAAGGATTTCCAATATCCAGGTCAGTGTCTGCACAGAAAGCAAATATTCAAAGGCTGGAGGTATACTTGAATTACTTGGGACTTATTAATTTCCATTTTATATATGAAAATGCATTAATAAGTGCTTAAAATAGATCAGTATGAACAATATGAATGTCAAAGTTTAATATGGAGAAAAGCTGTGCTATTCATAAAGAACTTCTTGTCTCTGATCTGAAGGGTGTGTTTCACCATGGTGCCATCATTCTGCTCAACACAAGTCTCTGCCAGGCTCTGTCTCTTAGACCTGACGGGACCTGCAGTGGAGCAGGTCAGCAGCAGAAGGAATCCTACTGGAAGGTGCATAAAATTGGCTCTGGAGTCTGCATGTTTGAAAGTGTGAGAAACCCAAGAATGTATCTGAAGATAAAAGATGACCACTGTGATGGAACAGTAAGCAGTTCTTGTTCGTATTTCCCTCTGCAGGTAGTTTGAGTAAATTGATAGCAGTGATAGCAGAGAATATTTTTTTACTTGCTTGGATAAAAATGGAAAAAAAATTGAAGAGATCTAAAATTTTTCAGATCTTTTCCTTCATTTGCCCAAGGATAAATAGAGAAATAGAGCAAGAGAAGCTGCCTATTTGGCTCTTGATTGTAAAGACCTGATTATATTTTTAAACTATTGAGAATGTGGATGTAAAACTTATTTGTTACTAGATAGCTGATGACCCCCTGTTAAGATTCTGTTCTAATTTGATTTTTATTAAACCACCACAGTTATCCTGGTGTGAGTTGGGAAGATGTTGAAGTGATGTTGGCATCCTAGCTTTTACAAATGAACCTGATTTTTTTTCTTCATCATGCAACCACATAGTATTTATTCTTGAAATACCTCACCAGTAGCCTGTATATTTAGTAATAAAACTAGGTTTGGGGGATGGCTGAAATATTCTGATTTTTGGACCTATAATATTCTTCACCTGCTAGGAGTTTAGCTATTGCAGATTTACATTTGAGGGCGAAAGAGTGAATGAAATGTTAGTATTTGCTGATTAGAATCAATGTTTACTAATCCTATGTCTGTTTGCTGTTATGAACTGATTGTTTTGAATGTGGCAGAGCACAAACATGTTCAGGGGTTTAATGGTATTAAGTCCAAATAAATTGATGATAAAATCCACTAATTAATAATTGAGATGTAAGTTGATTAAGTGGGAAACTCCTTTGAATATAACCTAGTCTTTGCCTAAATCCTGACAGAAATCAGAATGCTTTCATGTGCGATCTTTCACTTCCTCAAATGACGTGATCGGTCTTTCTGTTCACAAAGGAGTAGGCAAGGCCAAAATATGTATATGTATGTGTGTGTGTAATAATGTAGGACATTGTGAAGAACCTGAAGTTAATCTGAAATGTTATTAGAAGTTAGTAATAAAGTCTTAAGAAACAGCCAACTTGACTAGCTACATCAATTCAATTCTTGAATTCACATTTCTGTTTTCAATTTCCTAGGGCACAGGTGATGAATACTGTCACTTTAGAATTGAGAAGAATTTGGAAACTGCATCTGTTAGTCTAGAATCAGTGCATAATAAAGGGATATATGTTGGTCTCCTGCCTGATGGCCAGACAAAGCCAGTCATTAACACTGGAGAGAGAAACATTTTTTTCTACCCACAAGTCATCAAATGTATGTAATTTCTTAATATTCTACAGTTTGCTTTAGTGATTAGTGTTTCTGAATGATAAATTCAAAGCAAAAGTGTAAAAGCTAGATTGACACCATTTCCTTTGTTGTGTTTCAGTAATTTTAAAGGTGGAAAGTTTATTGTGCCCACACTTAATTTCTCCTATGTAGCTAGTTAATTTTTTCTTCATTTCTTTCTTTTTAAACAATAAAGATGCAGAAGAAATATATATTTTTACTGAATAAATGAATTTCTGAGCATAAGCATCAAAACAGGTGACAAATTAGAGGTGGAGTTGACTTGCTGGCTCTATTCCCTGGGAGATGTCTTGTGGTCAGCTATACCACAGTCTTCCCTGATTTTATAGGGGAA
>NW_010551169.1:73354-75175 GCF_000687285.1 Phaethon lepturus | reverse complement strand
AGACTTTAGACAGGGCCTGCTTGGCAGCGTTCAGTTTCTTTTTCAGTGGTGCGAAATACATTGTACTTCCCCCACTAATATATTGATTATGTGATTCTTCTGTCCCACAGTCAGATTTGAGAGCTACTGCAGTCAGAAAGCTCCCTCACAAGGGTGCTGACCTGTTCTAGTCAACTAGCCAGGACTCAGAAATCAGTTCTCAGCACACTCTGCATCACTGTCACTGGATTGTCTGCTTGTCTCTTCTCCTTCAGGAGAATGGAGTTTTTAATGTGGTGAACAACTGATTACCAAACATAGCCAGCTGACTTGGATTATAACTGCAGAAAACAGTGGAATGACAGTACTTACATTCTTATCTGGTGGACATAGTCACAGAGATCAAGAAATTAAACATCTCATGAAAATGCTAAACTGCCCATCAGTTCAAAATTGAGAATTCAGTCAGATTTTTGCCAGACACAAGCAGAACAGGGTCATCTTGAATGCATTGACCAGCAAAGGGACAGTATCAAAACATACAACCAGTCTTATTATTAATTGTTCTATGTATATTGTGAAGGAGACATACAGAAGCATTATGAAAGGCACTGTAATGGCATCCCTACCATTCAGTCCCTACTTGCTACAAGGTGTCAAGGATATTTTGGTCACTGTGTCCTTGTAGAAATGAGGAAAGTATTTTACTTTGCTACTTTTTGGAAGAGCAGGGTTTTCAATGGAAATTCTCAACAAAGCAAGGCTTACCAATGCCATTAAAATAAAGCTAAATATTACTTCATTACAGGCTTGAGTTCCCCTGAATCCTTGTTACTCAGTAAAAGGAAGATAAAAGGAGCTAATATTTTCTACGAGAGCAACCAAGATTGTCTGTTTACCACTTTATATTATGAGAAATGGCTTCTAGCAGTTTTCATTTCAGCATTCCCACTCTTAAGAAAGGAAACATCAGGGGGGTGGAGAAGCTTATCTTGGGGAAAACCACATTTTAACAAGTTTTTTTTTTCATACATCAGTGTTAAACTGTAACTTAGATTTTCAAAGCAGTAAATGGACTTTTATTGGTATGCCAGGTTTTTTCCACTTTTCGTGGCATGCTGCTAACAATAAACCCTAATAATAGCTAGTGGCTGTGCAATACATAGAGGAAAGATTTTGGTGTCCACTGTGCTGAACAATTGTGATACCTGTTATTAGTGTTTGTCACTGAGCTTACGGGAAGCTTCCAAGCAAGAAAAAGCAAATGATTTGTAGCTAGTGGCAGAATTTACATTTCATTGTTTTAGTTGGCCGGGAAGAGCCTATGGGAACATCTGCAGCACCCAGTGAAGAGAAGAAAGACTTCAGAGAATCTCAACTCCAACCAGCAAAAGACCAGAAGCCAGTATCTCAAATCCTTTCCACTTTTCCACCCTCAAGTAAGTAACAGTTTACACACTAGTTGTGATATAGCACTGTGTTATGTTTGCCCTCCATGAGTATTTGCAGTGACTTACCTCAGGAAGGACAATGAATATCTTTTCTAGACCATTGACTTATGCATGCATACATGCAACACAAAACATATTACTGGTTACTGTTTTTTAAAAGGGCATTGGAATGTGGTTTATTGTTAAGGCAACAATCAGCATGTAACTGCTGAATAATTTCACATTGTCTTTTTTTTTTTTTTAAACTAGTTGTGTGTCATAAGGACTATTTCTGTGGAAATTAAAACATTGATATGATACAGAGCCCATTCTAAAACTCACTGAAAGTAATGGAATATTTCTCATTTATGCTGTCACTCTTATGCTTTCTACTTAATGACTCACTGGGGGA
>NW_010551169.1:71749-73323 GCF_000687285.1 Phaethon lepturus | reverse complement strand
GGAAAGAGTAAGGTCTGTGGTGCACTGCATGCTAGCTTTATACCTATGTTTAGGCAGGTAGGTATAGATAAACAATGTTCTAGTCAAGCTTCTGAAGCAATAGTCTAGGAGATGTGTTTTGCTGGAGTAAACAACCTCTTCCTTTAGCTACAGAAGTTGCATAAATGGTCTAAGAAAATGATTTCCCCAACCTAAAAATTTTACAGGAATATTCGGCATCCCAGTAACCAAAGAAGGTGTGACTAAGGAACTAAACAAAACAGGGAATGATACATCTCTTAAGGAATGGGGATGGTCATGTTTGCTTCTTGCCTGGCTTTTATTTCAATGTACCCAAGTACCCTGCCTGCACAGCCTGAATTGTGTCACATCACCATGAAAAGCAAACGGGATAAATGGAAGCTACCGAGCTCCACACAGCACACTGAGGCACATTCACACGGTGGAAAAATGTCTGTTAACTTGAATGAGCTTTAAAAAGAATATTATACCAGGGCTTCCACTATGGGAGACATGCCTAGGTGGCTAGAGGTAGTCCCAAAGGCTTTCATGTAGCAAAGGTGGGTTGCTGATTGCGTTTTGAGCTTGGTCCTCAGACTGCTATTTCGAAGTGTACATGAAAAGTCCGGCAATATGAACAAGACATCAAATGTGGCATACTTGTTCATAGGGTATGAACAAGTATCGGGAAGGATTTAAAATAAATTCAGCTGAACCATAGTATCTTGATTAAATTTAAAGCATAGGTGTGGATTATTATTAATTGCTGTTAATTGTTTCTGCCAATATTGTTTCCATTCTTAGCTCAAAATACCCACTTTCTGTTTCTAATCTATCAGACTTCATGTTGTATCATTGTGTCACAAAGTCTTCCCAGAGTGTTGTGGGTTGTCAGCAACCGGTGAGATATGCTGTGTTTGAAACCCATGGCAACAGTACACAAGCCATCAAACCTGTTTTCAAAGAAGCTGGATGTTTTCAGGGTTGGATACAAAGGATTCTTTTATAGAAGCAATATCTGCTGTGAAATTGGTAACATAGAGTCCATAGCACTTTTTAAGAGGTATTTCTGACATTCATAAATGTGGGCTCTGCTTATACAAAATGAAGAGAAATATCAAAGTTACTCTGCCCTTCAATGAAAATGCTCATTTTTAGTAAGATATTTTCACTTAGAATACTAAAGTATTCTGAAGTATAAAGTATTCTAAAGGTAACTGACTTTTGATACATAGAGGTGAGCCTTCATGTTTAAACTTATTCATTGAATTCTCATTTGCTTTTTTCACTACCAGTTAGCATTCAAAAAAGGGTGATGTTTGTATTGAGCGCAGAATCCAGCAATAAGCTTAGCGTCGAAACTCAGAGCAGATTAACCCTTAGGCTGACCAGGCCATCTTTTTTGTCTGTGTCTGCTAACTGGTAGCTGTGTTTTGGTTGTTGTTTTCACAAATAATAATTGATTTAGGATTAATTATACTGCAAACTATGCTACAGCAGCTGGGCCTCCTCCTGTTCCAGTGTGAATTCCCTGTTCCTCAAGAAACTTCTTTCACTGTACAAGGATAACGGCA
>NW_010551169.1:69860-71715 GCF_000687285.1 Phaethon lepturus | reverse complement strand
AAAGAGTGTCAGAGACAGGTCAGCTAAAATGCATGCAAGACACCATGTTATAGACTCAAGACTGATAAAATGTGCTGCCCAAACCAGAAGGGAAATAATATATACGGTTAGGGGACCACAAAGTCTAGAGATAAAGGAGGTGAAGCATAAGACACTAAAAACTCAAACCAAAAATTGTGAGATTTTTTTAAACTTTTTTTTACTCTTCCATTACCAGTTGCAAAAGCAAATCAAAATCAACAGCCCTGGTGAAAATACAGACTTGTGTCATATTATGTATCAACTAGCGAGCATGCAAGAATCTTATGGGATTTCCCAAATGACTTGGTACCGGGGATTTCTCTTTGCTTGTTCCTTGTGTTTCTCCAAACACGTTTACATTTCAGTGATGAAAACATGCCTGTGTGTGCTAGTGAAAGCAAGGGGAGAGGTGTCATTAGCTTCCATGACACAAATGCAGTCTGTGATGTTGAAAACTTCTTTGTGGTTTGGTATTAACAAATTGTGTCTCTAGGAAATGATTTCTATATCCTCCACATTGCCTTCCTGTGTGTCTGGAATACTGTTAGTTACTATTAATTTTTAATATATTTTACTTACAAGAGAAAATAAGATACAAATAACATCTGATCTCATTTCCATCTGGTTTACTTTGGAAATGATGATACAAAACGGTGTTAATAAAAATGCAACAACTTTATTGTCCAAGCTTCTGCTCTAGAGATTAATTTTTCTGATGGTTAATTTCAAAAGTGTCACTCAATCATATGATCTTCTGGGACAAGATAATTTTCTTTTTGCTTTAGATTTAGGATACGTAAATAAGAAAATAAAGTTATTTTTATGAAACTGTGTGAAGGATTGTGACTTCATCATTCTCATGCAGGCCTATCGGAATGAGTTTTTGTCTCAATAGGTTTACAGCATGGTGTCATGAAGTGTGTAAACTCCCATGAGTAACACAGGATAACCATCAAATCCTCTTTTCAGACTCGAACGTTTTTAGCCTGTAGCAAATCAATGCCACTGATTTCCATGTGTAAGAAGAGGCAGTAAATTATGAGGCAAAAAACATTCCAAGCCCATGAATTGTTTGTGCATTATAATTGTTTTCAAGAGGTAGCAGTTTGAGGGTGCAGTAGCTGCTCTGGGTAGCAATAGCCCAAATATGGAATTCTTGTGCTAAGCATGTGGATTTTCTTTTTTCTTTCAGAATAACTTGCTCTCAGTCATGACGAAGAATACAATAAAAACAGTGATTATTATGACACTATTGCCTATTTCTAAAATACTATAACCATTCCAAAGTCATACTGCTACTTGTAGAAGCACTGCTGTAAAAGTCATACTACCACAGTTCTAAATATATTGAAAATTGATTAACTAAATTTTAGAGTCTTTACCAGGACTGAAATTTCCCCTGATTCCAGAATTTAGTCCTTATGTTGTACTGGATCCTAATTACTTTGCAATTCCTTGTGCAATTATTTAATGTCACTTAAGAGTTCAATGCTAGTGGATCATAATTGAGGTTCGGTGTTTTAGTTACCATGTTGGTTTAACCTACAGGACAACCTGATGATCCAAGCAACCATATAATTCCTTTTGAGTAAAACCTTTAAGAAAAGGATCATAATTGAGGTTCGGTGTTTTAGTTACCATGTTGGTTTAACCTACAGGACAACCTGATGATCCAAGCAACCATACAATTCCTTTTCAGTAAAACCTTTAAGAAACAAATGCATTTATTTAATATCATAAAAGCAACATTTGAAGAAATGTAAAGGGAAGATCAGGACCATGTGTCATTATTGAATTAATCCTTCTCCACTTAACTAATTTGTTTCAGTGATGT
>NW_010551169.1:61746-69832 GCF_000687285.1 Phaethon lepturus | reverse complement strand
TCAGCAGGATGTGGAATTTATTGCTCATAAAAGTTTATTAAGAAGCAAGTCTCAAGGATTCAAAACTGTTCTTCACTTTGCCTTCAAAATTACATTTTAATGCTAGCAATGAAGCACTGCCAGATAAATTTTGCAGATTTCTGTCATAGGTTTTGCTTTATTTTGTTTAGTATTTGTACTGGGCTAGGCTGAGATGGACTTTTCATTTTCTTCATAGCAATGTGTGTGGTGCTGTGTTTTAGCCTGGTGACCAAAGCAGTGTTGATAACACAGCAAGGTTTTCGCTGTTGCTGAGCAGTGCTTGCACAGCACTGAGTCCATCTCTGTTTCTCACTCTGCAGTCCCAGCGAGCAGGCAGGGGGGACGACGGCAAGAGGCTGGGAGGGGACACAGCCGGGACGGCTGACCCCAGCTGACCAAAGGGATACTCCATACCTTATACTGTCATGCTCAGCAATAAAACTGGAGAGGAGTTTTTCCAAAGTAGTCGTTCCTCAGGGACTATCTGGGCATCACTCTGCTGGTGGTGAGTGATTGCTTTTGCAATCACTTTTTTTTCTGTTTGGTTTAGTTTCTTTTTTTTAGGTTGTGGGGTTTGTTTGTTTGTTTGTTTGTTTTTCCGTTGAGGTAAAGGCAGTTTAATAACTGAAGGGAAAAACTCCATCCAGAGAAACCCAGTACAGTATTTTAATCAAGCAAATAAAAAAGCAAAGGGCTCTGATAGCAAGGTATGTAGTGCAGCAGGAACATACATAGTGATGCATTGGGAATTCTTCAACAAATCTGTATCAGTGTCTATTTATGAGTTCTGCAAAAATGTAAGTGAATTCCATTACATGTTTGGAGCCTCTGGCCTCCAAAAGCTTGGTTCATAGAAAGCCACTTAATGGATGAAGAATCAGCTGGGGAATACAAAAGAAAATTAATCTGCGGCACAGATTACATTAATTATGTTAGCATATTAAAAAGTCTCTTTGCAGTTGCATGACAAGGCCTCATGAAGAGCAGTTTGGGAACCCCTGCAGGACACAGTATATGGACAATGTGTTGGTTCATCTTTTCAAGTTTAGGGTTTATATCTGCCTCTTGTGTCAGAACAGATTAGAAATTCTTGGAGGCAAGGACTCCCTCTTTTGGAGAGGACTTCATGGTCAGTTTTCCCATTATTGAAAAGTAGTGTTCCAGACATCCGATGTTTGTAAACTCCACTTTGATTAGAACACTCAAAACTAAATTCCTTCATCCCAAGAGAGTGGGATGTTTTTCCCAACTACTTTGGAAAAACTCCTCTCCATATTTTTTCATATCTCATGTGCAGAGGTGCCATTTGACACCTTTGCATATGTATATATTTTTCTCTTAAAGGTAGATGAAAGGTCACTAGGTGCTATTCTAAAGTTAACTACATGTTTTCCAAAACTATATTTGCTCAGCCATTAAAGCTGTGAAATTTATTCATAAAGTGGTACTGTGCTGCTATTGTCTCGTTTATGCAGAACCTGCCTTAGCCCAAATGCTGGCACTGTACATGTAAGTATGGTTGGGCAAGGATACACTGTGCTCTTTTTTAAGTACTTTACAGTATTTAATCAATATATAACTTGAAGAAAGTTAATTTGCTTTATAATTTTCTTTATTTGAAATGACAATTGTTTCTATTCTCAGACATGTGATTCTGCTAATAATGTCCCAACACAAGGTGTGAGAGGAGTATTTACAAGTAATTCTACTCATTTCTAAATGTCAGCCTAAGGAACCAGAAATGTCGATTTAATGGCCATAGTTCTGCATCGTAGCACCCTCACTCTACACCAGAATATGTACAAAGAATAATATGATCATAGTGCATGTGATACTTGATCTTTTCCAGTTGATTCTTGTAGCTCAACTAATCAGTACATTTTGGTCTAGACAAGAAACATAAATCAATCTTTTCAGACTATCTCACTTGCCATGAAAAAATACAATCCCCTCTCTGTTATGGTCTCCTTATGGGCTGAAGTTACAACAGCGACTGGCAGTTGCACAGCGACTTTCGTCTCCCACTAATGTTCTGTATTTCACAGGGGAAATGAGAGATCCCCAAGGTGGTGAGTGTCCCCTTCCTTCAGATGATGAATGGAAAGTGTCAATGCTGACAGGAGATGCAGGAACTGAAGCAAATGTCATTCTCTGGATATATGGAGACAGAGGAGTAGCTGGACCAATAACTCTTGGCAAGGACAACAGGAAACAGCTGTTTCTTCCCAGGCAGGAGGATGAATTTCAGGTAGCTAAGGAAGGCTAAGAACATTACTTTAATGTGTAACTTTCCAAAAATTATTCTGTCATGTGAAAATAAAAAATGTTTTTCTCCTATGTTTACTGCCTATAATAAATCTTTATCTAATCTCTATGAATTCTGCATTAAATCAGCTTGGTGCATATAGTTAGCAACAGAGGAAATGCTCTTTCTTTTAATCCACTCTCCCTCATATAGTAGCCCAAATGGGACAACTGCAGGAGTAAATTAATTTCTTTAAGGTAATCGATTTGAAACTAGCTTTAGAAACTATCAACTCCTAAACAAACCATGTCTGATGTAAGACTTGTATATCATTTAGGGATCTTCAGTAATGCAATCTTCACATATACAGTTTTAAAAGCATGCTGTAAAATGTATATGTATACTGTGGAACTGGTTCAGTTAAGGAAGAAACCCCTTTTTTCAGCTATTATAAATAGCTGAAATGCTAAAGCTTTACCTATGGAATTACTAAGAGCTCAATAAAACCTATATGTTATCACGTCATAAAAACACAGAGAGTTCTGCTATTACTTAAGAATAACCCCACCTCTATCATAATAAGGATTATGTCTAGGTAGGCTGAGAGGAAATTACCAAAGGGGCTAAAACTTCTGTTTTGCTTAAAACTTTCTGTCTGAGATGCATGTAACTCATTGCTGTCTTCATCTAACTGAAGAAGTTATATTTTTCCCATTTTGTGCAAATATTTTTTCTGCAGTCATCAACTCTTCCAATACAATCTTGGCACAAACCAAGATTGTTACTGACAATATTAATAATAATACTCTCTAGGAATAGCGCATAGGCAGGAAGATAACCAACTGTAATGTTAAATTTCTAAGCATGTAGTCTATATATTATGATCCATGGGGAATCCTGTTCTAATTAGTGAATAATTTATAAGCAACATTGGGTAATGACATGTTTGCAATGCTAATACATACATTCTTAAGAGATGGACCAATTTTTCTTCTCTAAAATAGATATTGCCCATTATGGCTGTGCGCTGTGGATATTGATCTTGTGAGAGAGATCTTTCTCTCAGCACCTGGGGCTACTACTATGATTCTTTACATCATGCTGACACTATTGCTTTCAGGCATGAAACAGCAAATGTCACCAAAGTGCTTTTCACTCTTTATTCTGCAGTAGATAAATCCACAAAGAAAAAGCCTATGAGTAAGAGCTCTTTCTTCCTTTTTTTTTCCCTTTAAAATTTATCCTGTACTTGTTTAGCAGGATAAGTCTTGAAATGAGGATAGGAATGCAAGACTTAAAAAAAATTACATCTTCTTTTTATCATTTACTACTTTGAGCTTGATATGGCCTCACTGATATTTTCTAGAGTAGAAGATAACAGATTTTTTTTTTTTTAAGTAATCAACTTAATCATAGCTCTGCCCAGGAGTTCTAGGAAGAAAGCATCTTCTGAAAGCCTGTAATAATCAGGCAATTTGGAGTCAGTTTTCTTTAATCCTTCGCTTTATCAGCAGTATGCACAACTATGAAAAATTCGAGTGGAACTATTTTGAGAAATTAAAACCAGTCATATGGGTCCTTCCCTGTCTTACCTTACTCATGTGAGTAATCATTGTCTGTTTAATTCTTTCTAAGATTGTGCATGAGAAAAATCAAGAAAGATACCAGAGTGTTTCTTCTAGGAGACCTCTGCTTGTTTTAGGCAGAAGTCACTTTTTGCATTCTAACGAAGTTCAGTACATTTATGGTTGCATACATGAAATGAACATGTAACCAAAAGCCTAAAGAGGGATTCATTAGAATAAACAGACAACATGACAGCAAAGTATATTCAGTGAACACCAGCTCTGTGAACGAGAAGACAGTATCTCATATTACTTGAGACATCACTTGGTTGGTTTGTGAAATGTGGGAAATTATAATAGTTGCTGTCTTCAGTCAAGCTGTACACATGCCCTTACTTTACTACTGCTTTAATCCCATAGTCTGTAACAAGACTACTTACAGAGAGGAATGTTAATAGAGAGCAAGGGTACCAGAAGCTGACTCCACAGACAAAGCTATTTTCTTAAGCTGATGGAAAAGACAGGAACCATATTGTCACATCAGCGTTGCAAGCCTGGAGTTAGCATTTATTTTGTTAATGAAATTCCGGTCAATGTGGCAACTATACCAATATAAATACAGGTGTGAATTCCTCAGATTCTTTCTCAAACAACCATTGCGATTTACTGAGAGCATTTCAATGTTAGAGAAATCAAGGATAAAAGTAGTTTGCTTCTTTGACTAAAGCATGGTAACACTGACTATAACAAAAAAGTTTGTTATAAAAAAGCACAGAGAGACAGCTAGAAGCTGATATAGAAACTGAGGTAAGTCTGACCTCTGAAAAGAGAAGAGGACTTTTTATTAATGAGTGGATAATGTACTAGTATGTGTTTCTAAGAGAATGAAAAGAAAATATTTTTTGTACAGTGTAAATAGCTTTTTTGGATGTAAATGATAGAAGGGAATCTTTTATTAATAGAATTATTATTTGAGAAATAATATGATAATGCACTTACTTAATTTTACTTTCCTAGCAGTACATTACAAATGATCTAAACTTATTTATGCTCACTTTAAATAATGGTTAAACTTCAAATAAACCCCAGATAAGTGGGATAGGATAGGGTTGCATAGAGTAGATTTCATAAGGATGTGTACAATGCTTGAAAGTGCAAAGAAAGTGCAAATGAATGCAAATCATAGTCAGAAAGAGAAGACAGTATCAGTGATTTTCCAGGTTTTGCAGATGTTCTGCCAGCTTTTGAGAGTTTATTCTTTAAGGTATCCAAAAGTTTTATATCCTTCACTTTGACATCCTAGGGTTTATGGTCATGTTGCTGTGTTGCATTACGAAATATTAGTGACCTGTGGTTTAGTGGATTTAATTTTGTATTCCACATTTCTCTCATAAATGGCCCTCACCAACTTTTTTTACTTTTCAAACTTCGAAGAGTTCAAGTATCTACTAAGTTATTCCCCTGGCAAGCATTGTGATTTCACCAGGCTATAATCTGGTCGATTATTATTTATTATTTATTATTTATTATTAAACTCGGGGCTCAGACAGAAATCTGCTTAGACAAAACAGAAGCGGTCTCTTTGCTGTATCTTATAATCCAAAATCTGCCAACCGAATGTTGTATGCTGTTCCTGTATACTCAGATGCTACAGCGGGTCAGAGAAATCTGGAACGAATTGCAGAGCTAAAGATGCGGTTTTACGTATCTTTTTTTTTTTTTCCCCACATGTGATGTAGCTATATTTTTTCCAGAAATATAGCTCAAAATGAATGAATGGCAAAATGTGGAAATACAGGGCAAACGGGTCTTTTGCATAAATGAGAACTGGATTTTTGAGTTATTTCGCATGTGATGATTGGAAACACAGGAAGGGAAGTGTTCAGGGGTTTGGGGATTTTTTACAAGGTGTCCTGAAGGCTGTAACACTTTTAAGCATAGAACTCAGGCCCGTGCTTACCATTAGGGTGCTGCTTCTTCCATACGTGTGGGAGACTAAGGCTGAACTGTCTTTCAATCATGAATTGGATATGGTGTTAGCTTGCAGGGCATGGCCTTACTTAATCAGCATGCAGCCTCCACTGCACAAGTTTAAAAGGTAAGTAAATTTTTTTTTTTGTCTGTAGTCATATGTTTTATTGTTCTGGCTTTATTCAGGTTAAAATAAAAAGCATTGGGAATATCTACAAGATAAGAATTGAACTTGATGAATTATTGAATGAACAATCAGAGTGGAACTTACAAAGGGTGAGATCTTTTATGGTGATTTTTTTCTGCTTCAGTAATTTTTATATGAACTAAGAGCCCATCTTTTCATGAAGCCACAGCTTAATAAATCAAAAAATGCTGATTGTGATATGTTTTTATTGCTTTGCCTTTTTAAGTTGCTTTAGAGATGACAAAAGCACTGATACAGTCCATCTCCTGAGAGCTGGAAACATGTAGCATTATTTTGCATTTATTCTTAATTCATATAATTCATAGATACCAATTTTAGTGTATTGATGGTTTCTACCAAGTTTTGCTTTCTGAAAGCTCACCTATATTCTTCAGTGTGTGTTAGGGAGATTCTTGCTATAAATTCCAGCTATGAAAAATTGAAAATGATGGAGCAACAATTATCCCACGACATGTTCATGTGAAGAATGAACAAGGTTTCTGTAAGAGTAGGCTAGTCCTAACTGTCCCAAACATAGCTCACAATTATGACCATTTTCAGGGAAAAAGAAACTGTTGGTTTTTTTCAATTTGGTGAATGAATTACCCTTTTCTGTTTCTGTTTTGACACTATTTTCCTCATGGTATTTAGGAATGTTCACCAGATTAAATTCATACTAAATTCTTGCTAACACTGACTCCCATGTAAGATTTATTTCAGAACTGCACATAAGTATTTGTCTTCTGTTTCTTTTTTTGAATTGGCAAAAGACACAAGCTTATCCTTTGACCTTTAATTCATCTTAAAATGCCTGATTTAGCCAATCAGAATTACACAGTAATTTTTACATTAACCCAAAGACCTGAACTGTAACTGCACCAAACCTGATTGTAAGTATAAATATTTCAGTTGCTCAAATGGTTGCAGAAAACCTACTTTCCATGCTGGTGGTTATAAAATATTTTTTTAATATTTTGGTTCAAAATCTGTAGGGTAACCCTGGGATTTCAAATATTTCTTTTCACAGAAAGAAATAAATCAGGTTGAAAGCTGTGTTTTTCTGACAAAGCAGCTAATACTTGCAATTGTTATGAATCAGCAGGGGGAGCTCTGCCAATAAACATTAGAGATTAAGAATCACTGCTGCAAAAGTAGCTCATGTTAGAACAAATACATGCTTTGCTATTAAAAGAAAGGTGTATTTTACCTAAAATAATATTTTATTGGAAAAGTGAGATAAAGGCATATATTGTCCTGATTTCCTAAGTGTTAGAATTTGAATGTGAATACTTGTTTTCATAATTTTGTTTGCAAGGCTTATGCATACTATATGCACATTCAAAACACAACCGCAGAAAGACAATATTTTGGCACTGATTTCCTTTTGCTAGTGAAGGCCTATGGAAAGAACTGTTGTAAGTATCGTTATAATTCAATATCAAGAAAAATTGCTCCCATTAAAGAGAGGAAAGACTGCTTTAGTTGTAGAAAACATGTAAGGCAGATATCATAATTTACAGTGGCAAATAACTTGAGAATTTAAATTCTAACTGTCTTCAGAGGAATAAATAGAGGGTGCTGGTACCCAGGTTGTCATTTGTTCTGCTGTAGAAAAGCCAAATATAATGCAAATTGATTTAATATATCAACATATCCTCTCCTTGCCAAAGTTCAGAAGGATATAGATTATGAGTTTTATCGTGTTTTCATTTTAATATAAATGTGTTAATCTTTCCACATCTTCCAAGAGCTCAGTCTCACCTAACCTCACCAGAAAGTTTCCAGTCTTCAGTACTCCAGACAGTGTTACACAGAGGTGATTCACTGACACAAATCAGAATTGGTGACATTTCTTATGGCAAAAAAAGGAAATTTTGATTACAGATTTGTTTGTTCTAAGAATAAGATAATTTTAAAGTCCAAAGCATATTCAAAGAATAGAGGCTGGCAGTTTCAGCCACAATACCACGGGTGTGAATAAACATCCTCTCTAGTGAGGAGTTAAGTTGCAAAGTAGTGGCCAAAATAATAATGATTTCATACTGCAATTTTGTATGTCTTATTTACTGATCATGTTATCGTTTTCTGAGCTAGAAG